>NC_051182.1:98983416-99038316 GCF_013339695.2 Rhipicephalus sanguineus | reverse complement strand
TTTTAATAATGACTGGCTGACTGCTGCATCCCCAAGCTTAGAAAATGCATGGAAACAAGAATAGCTGAATGCTCAATAAAAAATGTGGAAACAAAAGGGTTTTTAAGCAAAGAGTTTACAAAAGTGTTTTAAAAAAAAAAAATTGAAATATTATCCAAGTTTGAACATATTTCACGATATGCTCTTGTAAGCATTATACCATGTAGTTCTGAGAGCTTACTCTAGAAACAGTTGCACCAATGAGAGTGTTTTTTGTCCCACTATAATATTCTTCAACCATCTTGCCTTTCGATGCATTAGCAATGTGTGCACTATCAGCTTGACATAACAATCTTTGTAGAAAAGTGGCAAACAGCGCGTCTTCAAGAAATGAAACTCAAGCAACCCAGATGATGATTATTTCTGTGGAATGAAAGAATTGTACTGGAAGGGCGTGAACATTCTCTGAAGTGTTGAAGACAAATAGTAGGTGGTAAATAATCCATCATAATGCCAGTCAAAAAAGTTTTCGTGACAAAAGACATGGGTGTTGAGCACCAATATACCACAACGTGCTCACGTTATCACCTTCTTGATCATGATCTCAGGATGCAGCATAATCTGTGGAAACGAAACCGAAACTGCCTGAAGAAATGCTGTTATTCTAAGTTACTCAGAATGATCAGAGGCTTGGCAGTATTTTTTTTAATGTTTTGGTCCTGCGCCTCTTTAAGTGCAAGAACAAAAGAAAAATAAAAAAAAGTGTCATTTAATCAATAAGTTATTGTAGAAAAGTTATTGGAATCTAATTTATTTCCAGCACACGAGTTGGGCATTCCTCAATCGAAAATTGGGGGACGCTTAAGCTTCACCTTCAAGAGTTAAATGCAATAGCGATATCCGGCCCCATCCTCATCGTACTCTGTTTCGCTTGTCATTATATTCTCTCGCCCAGCCACACACACACGACATACCTATAGTAGAGGTAAAGGTTTCCGCCCTCTTCAACAGCACTTTTATGACAACAGTGTACCCACTACGTGTGTGTAAGACAATGCGCGCACTAATGTGTGTGCCCTTTGTAATGGGTGGCATGCTTTAAACCAGTGGCAGTTATGCGCATGATACTTTTTCGAAGTTGTGATGCACCCACTACGTCTTCATACGCGCAGTAATGTGTGTGCCTTTTGTAATGGGTGGCTGGCTTTAAACCACCTACTCGTTATGCAATTCACATAGTGTGATGTCCGTTTGCAATGTACGCTTGTACCATATTTTACCGCGATATTACATCCCGTGCTGGGAAGCCCGTACACAGGACGCGTATGCTTGTGAAGCATGAAAGTTACTTTCAGTGCATTTCCAAGCATTGGCATTGCTCTGTGGTAGAACATCTGCTTGCCACGCCGAAGGCCTTGGTTCGATTCCACCTCGGGGGCATCATTTTTTGTTATTTGCATCCATGGCGATTTTTTGGTCACGGACAATGATGATGTTTCGCTCACAACTAACGACACCGACACCGGAATTTCTATGACACGGGCTCTTTAAAGAATGCTATCACGTTAAAAAGCTGTCACAGAACACTTGAAGTGCCAAGGCCCCACAGAGAGCAACAGCCAGCAGATTTCACAACATTCTAACCATGGTAAATAAATGCTGTCATTATGGAACATAATGAAACTTTATTGAAGGCATATAGAGCATTCATGACGGAAACTATGCCAAAATTCATAAAGACGGCAGGAAAATTAAAATAAGTGAAAGTGTTTGATGCACACTACAAAAAAGTAATGCATTGAAATTTTTATGCAGGCTGGTAAAGGAAGACGAGAGTATGAAACAGTCATGTGAATGTTAAAAAAAAATTCATTTTCTCATCACTTTATCATGCACTCCTAGTTTAATCATGCTGTGTGAGGCATGCAACATTTTTTGTCCGATGCAGGCAGAGCACGAGGACCTGTTGCAGCTGATGCTGAATGCTGAGGAGGAGGCAGACTCCCTGATTGACGTGCAGCAGTTGACTGTGGCACATGAGGAGGAGGAAGCTGTTCGTGATTGTGAGCTACTGGCCTGATGTTTAGTAGTGGCAGTGCGGCTTGTGTGATCATGGCTATTATATGCAGTGCTGTGTGCAAGCCATCATTTATGAAGTGAAATCTTGGACGGGTCCTGCAGCACCTTTATAATGTCATCATATTGCTCTCCATTGCCTCGCAAGACCCCGGGCACAAAAATTTGTCGAGTACATCTATAGTCAGATACAACTTAAAAAAATCCACTATTCCTGCAGATGATTGAAGGGCAGGACTGCTTGCATGTGTGACTTACTAAAGAAATAGACCTGCTCATAAGCCGTATGGCTTCTGAGCAGGCCTATTTGGTTGTCTCTTTGGATATGAGCAGGTATATGGTTGTCAAGCTAAGTGAATCCACAAAGAATTAGGTTAAGAAAAGCATAAGCAAAATTAATTGTTGCCTTTTAGCTGTAATGTAGTAATTACTGTGTAAATGGAATTACTACACTACAGCTAAAAGACAACAATTATTGTCACCTATGCTTTCCTTGGCCTAATCTTTTGGTGGATTCATTTGGTTGGCCAACAAAAAAACGAGCCGGCAGAAAAATATTGCCCCGATGTCGAGCTCATAACATCAGTCTATTGTGCGCACTCATTGGTGCTGGCTGATATTAATCCGCCTTTAAGGAAGAAATGCCGCTGCCTTATAAAGTCGTACCCGACTATATTGGAGTTATTGCATAAAACGAGCGCTATCTCTCTCCTTTCGTTGCCATGTGTGTACTGGAACTATAAAGGGGGGATAGGGTTGGCAGTGCATTGCCCGAAATTTATGCCGCCACAAGTCATGGTCTTCAGCATTTCCGCTTCTTTTCTTTAATGTATTGACCGTTACTGCTGGTGCAGATGTGTGCAGTGCTAGCACCTAACAATCACGCCTTGGGTGGCTCGGCATTTACGTGACGCAATACGGGGCCTCCGAGATCGTCTGTTGGCATGCTGTTCATATTGTCATGTGGTCATGACAGTGACGAAGGCGGCAGTCAGCATGTTTAAGATTAAACCTTTTATTTGGGTGAACCTGCATCCAGAAAATGACATGAGCAAAACACAAGCAATTTAAGCTGTACACTGACAGCGGCGAGAACAGCGTCGGCCGTCGAGTGAACTGATCTGCAGTGAGCTGCGTCGGCATTTATACATGCGGCATGGAACATTCGAGCCTTATCGCTGGTGCTCGCGTAAGCTCTCGAATAAACTTGACTATTCGCGTCCTGCGCGTAATCTCAACAGAGTGCTCTCGAACAGTCGCGAAGCTTCTCGAGCGTTGCGGCGTGGTCTGCGCCGAGCATTGCTAGCAGTCTTAGTGGGTGCAACCCAAGCACATCAAAATAAAGCACTTAATATGGTGGCAGTAATGTCAGCCAATACCTGTCGCACTCATTCGCTAAGTTATAGGGCATGCCCGATTTGTTGGTAACAAAATTGTGAAGGAGAAAGCAAACGATTTTTGGTTGTCTTTATATGCAGTTATGTCCCTGCTTCATGAATTTCACTGATACTACTTGGCTCCCCTGCTAACTGGAGCCGCAACTACAGATTGGGAACAGCTTCTGACTATGTTGCATTGCCAACCTAGCACATATGTCGGCTAAAAGTGTGACCAATCTATGCGCCGAGTCGAGCTATCCTCTTCCGGTGCAAATTAACACTGGCAAGTGAAAAAGAAAGTGCAAGAGCCACTTTTGAAGCTTTCCACACTTCACGCGAGCTGAAACGAGGGTCCTATGTGCACTACATTAGGGCTCTTAGCTAAAGACTTTGGAACAGTATTTGCATTTAAATTAAAATCTGAAGCAAAAGTATGTATTGTACGTGGGATGGCAGATGCCTGCAATGTCCTGCATACTGGTGTTTTCCAGCCCTTGAGAGTATTCCAGTCATCCGCAAGCGGCGGTTTATGACCACAACGGAGATTCAATCTAATGCAGTTATGTTTCTTGTTGCTGGGTGAGTGAGGTGGACTTACTATATACTTTTTTTTATGTGTGTGATGAATACTTAAGGACAGAATACCCAGATTCTTTGTTCATTAAGGTGCTCCTCATAAATTTAATTCAATACCATTGCGCTTTTGACCATTGTTATCACATATGATTTAAAGGGCCCCTAAACCACCCAGAGGTCGAAATTTAGTTGTGGTGTCACAGTTGTGCACAAGTCTACACCAAACATGTAGCCGGGAGAATTTTTTGAAACAGTGCCGTAATAGCAGAGTTTCACGCGTTTGATGATCGAAATGCTGCGATTGCTCGTTTCACTCTTTCCTTCGCTACCCACCGCTCGCCGGCTGGTCTCCTCTCCCAGAGCCGCTTTTCCCTCCTCGCCAAGTGCCCCTCCCAATCTCACATGACATACCGTCGTCACTGACGCGCTCTTCGAGACAGTGGGCACTTCTGGTTGCCGGGACTCCGTGAACTCCGTGCTTCTCGTCTAACCGCTGTTGTTGCCGTGCCGGCCCGTGCTCGTACGAATTGTGCCAGTATGGACCTTGTGTTGCGCGCACGCCTTCAAAGGATCGCCAACATGATGAACCCGTACAGTGACATATGTTGCGGCTTTTCGTTTTCCCAGTCGGTGCTTTTTCAGCCAAGCACCGCACACTGATGCGTGAAAGCCAGTGCAAAACACTGTTGGATTCAGTCCGCGCAGCTTATCAGACTGCTAGGCGTGACTGTGCTGGTACGCTAGCGATTTGGCAGCTACATACGGGGTGCAGTTGCCGATTCGCAAGCGTGCACACGCGGGCAACATGACAAAGAACAGCAAGTAGCGCGGGCAGCTGCTTGCAGACTAACCGGAAGTCGTAGGTTCTTCTTCGACCAATCGCAGAATCCCCTGCGTACTGCATCACAGATTCAATACACTGACATCACACACGTCACTAGGCAGAGCGGAAGGGCCTGGGGAGGAGAAGAAATTGTTTCTTGGAACTTGTGGCATGCCCATGGCTTGTAGCGCTGCCACTGGTGGCATCGTTGATCGTGACGGCATTCTGCACATGATATGCGTGTTTACTTGAAATGTTTGAAAAAATATCGGAGGTGGTTTAGGGGTCCTTTAATAATGGTACATATTAACTTATGTGTGAGTTTTGTATCAATGCAGTGTGCCTATGTGCATCTAATACTGTCACATACATATGGTGAATTTTTTTTTGCTTTTTTTCTCTAGCCATCATTAGGATGAAAGTGTGCAATGATTCGTATAGTTTGTTTTTTGTTGTTGTTCTAGTACCCTAAAGGCCTGAGTGCATTACACAGGGGAGTTACAATACAATAACTTGGTTACAGTTACAGTGCACATATTCAAACAGGTATAACCAGAACACAATAACAAAAAAAGTATTACATGTATTCAAACTGGTAGTTCCGTAACCGAGCCCATATTCAGCCAGAACAAGAAATATTACGACTAATATTTTTTATCCAAAAGTTGAACTGTAGTTGATCAGGACGTCCTGAGGGGCTAGTTGGTTCATACTGTGTTGTCCTTTTCTAGTTTAGCGCAAATTTTTCCTGCATAGTTGAACTGTAGTGTTTGATAAAATAAATTTTGCTTGGTGTGCAAGAGTTGTCAGTGCAGTTGTGGTCTCAACATAATCACTAGCAAAATATTACCAGAACTAATGTCTACTATATTCCATATTGTAGCTTCTCATGTTGCCATGAAGAGAAGGCAAAGGCAGTAATCTTTGATAAAGACTTACCAAAATCATTTTGTTCTAAATACACATAACATTTCAAATGCTTGCAGCAACAAAGTCATATGAACTAAGAAATATATTTTGTGACTAGACTCGTAAGAAAGCTGAATTACTCTAATGCAGCTGTGGCAACGTTATGAACACACTGCAGAAATTCATACATGTATGAAATATGTCTAGGTTGCCATATTCATCTTGTTGATGTAAAATGTTTATTAATGTATGAAAATATTATTAACGGCAGAGTGTGTCTGCTAGTTGCCTGCAATGTTTAGTTTTTAAAAAGCAAATTGTTTTTGCCAAATATAAGAACTACTTGGATAAAGTGGATGCTTGAGTTGATTTATTGGGTCTGTTTTCACAAAGCCTTGATAACTGCCATGTTAATCTTTTTCTTTTTTGGCGAAAAGCTTACGAGCTTTATATTTAGCTGCTTCATACACAGCCATCTGAGCATGTGGCATTTCGCTTTGATATTGGCTTAGATTCGAAACAACTGGAACCACACTGTCGTTTACGTCGTATCTGCTAGCGAAGTACCCGGACATCCAAGAAAGGACAAGAAGTGAAATACTGTCGGTCATGAATGCCGAGGTAAGGAGCAGTTTTGAACGGTCCTGTTGGAATTTGTTCTAGCATTAACAACTTTTCCAGCGCATTTAATTGGCCTGTGCGTACAGGTAGTGCCCAGATTTGCAACTCCTGTAAGATCTAACAAAGGAGGAGTCAATATCATTAGGTGTAATCCATGCAATTACAGTCAACGTATGCTTTTCGCATGCCTAATAATTGGCTTCCATTGCGGCTCAACCGCTTATTTCATGAAGCCAATCTGCGAGGAAGTCCTAAGTTTGAGGCAATTGCAACCTTTTCTGTCGACATTTTTGGGCATTATATCACAATTGGAGGATTGAAATAGCAAGTCGAAGCCACCACTGGCGCAATGTGCTTATCTTGCGGCCTCAAAATAGCATCCTCATGGCAGCTGTAACGGTTTTCTGAAGGCAGTGTCGCCACAATGTAGACGTGTTACACAGTGAAGCGAACACGACGTATTGCGGTGAAGCGTACTACAAATAGAAAGGGGCCACTGCCATGGCACTCACGGGAGATAATGCATTCCTTAATTTTACATGCCTTTAGTCAGTATATCCTGTATAAGCACGGAGACACCTAATAAGTGTGCCAGTAAATTTTTAGTGCTAGTATTTGAGACGTGGCCATCATGATTTGAGCCCTTGAGGGCCTTAAAAAGGCAAGGTTCTATGCTTCTGTGTTTAGCATAGTTGTGAGAAATACTGACAAAGAATCCAGGGGATGGAGAGGTGGGGTTGCAACACCAAAAGGTCAAGTGAGACCAGCGTGAGACCACAAGTAAGGGGGGAGTAGTGTGCTGTTAGTTCCCAGTGACGTCCAGTATCACGTACGTGCTTGTATTTCCCGTGCTTGTTCTGCATTGCGGCCTCCCCTGGAACGTCATCGTCAAGCAGCATAGGCTCAGTGTCTTTCCTTTGCTTTTTTCTTTGCTTGAATTCTCCAGCATCTTTCTGCAGTTCACTCTCCACGGTCTACGCGTCCTGCTGTTCCACTGGCAAAACTCATTCATATTGTTCACATATTTGCATTCACCTTCTGTAAACGTGGGTGTTTATCCCATAGGGTAATACATTCAGCTTCTTAGCGTGGGTCGCGTCTCTCATGATCATATCGTGGTTTTGGGTCGTTAAACCCCAGATATTATTATATCTTAGCGTGGGTCCTAACTTCAAGAATCACCACCGCCAACGTTTCTTTCTCTTAATTTATTTAATTTCATACGCTAAACTCTTCATAGTGACTTCTCTGACGTGATGGATGGACAGCTTTTTCCCATTGGGGAGGCACGAAAATGTCTTTGTATGTAAAAGAAATGTTGTATAGTCTGTCATTGCTTTAGTAAGGCTATCATAGACCATCTGTCAGGCGGGTAAGAGACAACTGTCAAGAATTTATTAAAAATGACAAATATTTCAATGGCCATGGAAAAATGCAAGTACAGCTTATCAAGAGGGCCTTGGATAAGTTATAATTGGATAACCTCTTTGATCAGAGGCTCTATAATAATTTTTTATTGGGACCAGCAAAATACTGTTTAGCCATAAGCAAATAATTTATGTTCACTGAGCAGTTCCCATTTGTTCTAGTATTTAAGCACATTTTAGGGAAATAATTCTCAGACTTTCAGCTGTTGCCTGGAATCATAGTGCCTATGTGACTGCTTGCAGCTTTCCGAACATGCTGCCTCCTTGTCTACATGTAGCAGTGTTGGCGGTAACGCGTTACAAGTAACGGCGTTACCGGTAACGCGTTACTTTTTTCGGTAACTTAGTAACGTACTCGTTACAATTTCAGAACTGTAACGGGTAACGTACTTACGTTAACATTTTTCGGTAACGTGAGGTGTCACGTTACTCGTTACTTTCTCATCCTGCAGGTGCCAGTTTCCCAGAGCTCGCCCCGACGAATTCTTTTGTCGCAGTGTCGGACTGCTGTCGGCCTGCCAGGCATTGACAAAGAAAGCGCGGGTGGAATCGCTTTTGTTTGTGGAAATATGGGGGGAAAATTTCTTAGGACGCACCGATTTCCTGTGCGGAGAGTTTGACCATCGCCCCACAAAGCTGTGAAAGCCGCGGATTCCTCCATGAGAGACTTAAGAAGTTGAAATACCTCCAGCCACAAATTCTTGGAGGAAACCCGACGTTTCGAGACCGGCTTGGTCTCTTCTTCAGGGGTGACTGGGCTGATCAGGGGGGCTTCGTCGCAGCTTGTTTTTGGCTCCGCCTTTCTCTTTCCCTCACGTTCCGGAGGCCGTGCACGTAGATCGGAGGCATTGTTCCGAGGGACCGGTTCACATTCGCAGGTGTGTTCTGGATGTGCCACGACTCGAGTAAGAGCCTCCTTCCCAGATTCCTTTCCGTTTCTATGATGGAAGCGCATTTCGACAGACTTCTGTCGAAATGTTTACATTTAAGTCCATGAGAGACTGTACGGACATGATTTTCGTGGAAGTGGGCTGTAGCAGGTGGATTGCTGGCACCTGCGCCTTTCCGTGCCCTAAAGACTGGCCGCCCGAAGAGAAAGCGTGAGCACTGGTCTACTCCATACCACGTGCTGAATGTGAATCTTCGTACCTGGGGGAAGCAAAGGACTTCCCCGAAAGTCGTACTGATATAGCGCAGCTCAGTTTGAGCATGAAGGAAAGAGGCAACAGCGGAGAAGGAAACACAATCAACAGGATGAGCGCTAATCCTGTTGTCTGTGTTTCCTTCTCCGCTGTTGCCTCTTTCTTTCATGCTCAAACTGAGCTGCGCTATACCAGTACGATATTGTAATGCACCAACTTGCCCACTCTGCAGTACTTCCCCGAAAGGCTGCGACAACATAAAAAACACGTCCGCAAGTTCGAGTGACAGAGGAGTGCACACGCTAAACACAGCGGGGTGATGGACGACCGCATCGACTTAGAGGCCAATTATTATAAGCGGATTTTTGTGGAATGCTGGCACATTGAGGCGACAGCGAGTAACGCCAGCCGGTCTGCAGGTGCGCTGACGATCGAGCGTCTGCCTCAACGGAATTCGGCACGTCGTGGACAAGAGACGTGACCCCACGGCAGTAGCAAAAGAATCGTGTTTTTTTTTGTATTCCCTGCAGTGCCAACCGTGATAAAGAATGCGAGTGGGATGCAAAACGTCGGATTTTGGTCTTGTAACGTAAAATATTTCTTTTTACTCAGTAGCTTGGTTGTCGTCCCTCTACTTCAACCAAAGCCCACTAATACAGCTGTCACACGAACAGCCGTAACCGTGGCTAGGCTAAATACGGTTACAGGTACAGCTATTCCCGAAAGCAAGAGACGACTCAGGGACAATAGAAAACACGCTCTTTAATAAAAAAAAAGTAATAACTTGCGAGGAGGGAAGCAAGTGGGCGAGGGTTGGAAGAATATAAAACGCAGGGGCAACATCAGGGAGTGCATGCAGTCTGCCCACCTCGGACCTTCGTGTACCTTCGAAAGATGGCCGCGACAACTTTGCCCCCTTCGCCGTGGCCTGCATTGAGCAAATTTTTTATTGTTGAAAATATCAAAGATGAGAACTTCACTTTCAAGTGCCTTCTTTGCCTGCCAAAACTGAAGCTGCTGAGCTGTGGAAAGTGCTCGAACTCTAACTTGAAGAAACATGTGAAGGTAAGCGTGTCTTTCGAATTCGCCTTTTCGATTTTAGTTTGCGGTGTTGAATTTCCGGTGTTGACCTTTCGACTTTTCTAATTACTGCTTATTATTTATTTTATAGAAACTGCACAGGCAGATGCTTCCTGAGTTTGAGATGCTCGCAAAAAAAAGGAGATACTGCGAAGAAATAGATAATCCAGAACAAAATGCGCCCAAGCATCAGCGACAGGGAACGCTGGACTTCAGTGACCAGTCAGTGACGCAAGAGAGGCTTGACGGGCTGGTTGAAGAGTTTGTCATCAGCGCAACGCAGCCCTTTTCGGTTGTAGAAGAGCCATCATTTGTAACACTCATCACAGCAACTACCCCAGGAAGAAGAGTCCTTACGCGTGCCAAGCTCATGACTCGTCTCCATGCGCGCCTCCACACGATGAAAGAAAACTTACGATCAACTTTTCAAACTCTTCTTCATGTGGCTGTCACCGCGGACTGTTGGACACACTTCCACAGGTGAACATTTAGCTCAATTGATATTTGTTTAAAAAGAAGTGCGTATAATTACAAATTCTGCGAGTTGGTTGATGGTCGCCTCATCGTGGAAATTATGCTCATCGGGAAGGGTTAAATGTAGCTAGTAAAATGAGAACGTGTATTGTGTCCGTATTTACCCTTCGGGCTGAATATCACTTCCACGATGAACAAATGTATATTTGGCGCATTAGTTATCCGTACCTCCGCGTTAATCCAAATTAAACCCACCTTCCAAATCATGCATTTTTACGGACTTGTTTAGTGCAATGTCTTATAAAACATGTTTTCCAGGTGTTACCTTGGAGTTACCGCTCTATGGCTCGACCCAGTAACTTTAGACCGAAAGGTTGCAGCCTTAGCCTGCCGCCGAATGAAAGGGAGCGTAACCTACGAAAGCCTGGCCACCACACTTGAAGAAGTGTTCAGTGAATTCGAGCTCCACGGAAAGGTCACCAAGGTGATCACAGACAGTGGGTCGAATTTCTTAAAAGCTTTTCGGTAAGACAGAATTACTTCCACACCCCTACCCTCTCTCTTTTTTTTTTTTAAATTACTGAGTTCTGGTACACACTGCAATATATTCTATTTGCACTTCGCAGGGTCTACGGTAAAGATGAAGAAGGCGAGGAAGGCGAACAGAACTGCGAGCCCGTACAGTTATGTTCACTCATCGACAGCGTCGAAGAAGGCAAACTCCGACTTCCACCACACCACCGGTGTTCTGCGCACACCATGAACCTTATTGCAAGTGTTGACGCAGCGAGGGCGGATTCAGTTGACACTGATTACGCTAGGATAAAGCAAAGAGTGTTCAGCAAGTGCCAGAAACTTTGGAATAAGCAAGGACAGTCGGCGCAAGCAGCTGACCTGATTAAGATCCACTGCGGGATCTACTTGCCACACCTGGCTGTTACAAGGTGGAATTCAACATTCAGAGCTGTAGACGCCATCAACAAGTTGCTGGAAAAGGGGCAGGACTTCGATCTCATTTTCTCCAAGCTTGGAATTCCCAGGCTGCAGAAACCTCACGAGCCCAGGTTCATAGCAGAATACTGCAAGGTATGGAGATCCTAGGCAAAATTCTCGCAGTTTTTGGTTCAACATGCGGTTTTTACACTGCAGGTGATGAAGCCAGTGTGTTGTGCCTTGGATGTTCTACAAGGTAACAACTACAGCGGCTACTTGCTTCCGACGCTGTATGTTCTCATCAAAAAGGTCGAGTGCGAGCAAATCTCTGGACTGCACTACTGCGGATCTCTAGCTGAGTGTGTCTTGGAAGGAATTCGCAAGAGGTTAGTTTTTAATATCCATCGTTCGCTTGTTAAGAATATGCTGTGGACTGTTTTACATCTAAAACCGTCATGCCAACATGAATCGCACATTAGAATGTTTCATATGGTCACATTTCACCCCATTGCTTTCATGATTCTAAGGAACCTATTTTATACAGTCAGAGATTATCATTTAATTTAAAACCATCTGCTGAAGAAATACAGGGTATGCCAAGTTCATGGATATTGGAAAACTTTTCTGTAGGTTTGTTGGAGAAACACATTTTGCTCATGTCAGTCTTTTGTTGGCACAGATTCAACGATGTTATCGATCAGAAGGATTTCCTTGTGGCGGCTACCTTGATACCGAGGTTCAAGTTGTCATGGATTGGCGATGAAGCAAAGCGAAATTCGGTCCTCGATACCGTCAAAAGCGAGCTGTCGAGATTTTCTCGGCTTGCGAGCAACGAGACTTTGAGTACAGCGACCCGCCTGAGCTCCAGCTCAACGGAGGATGACTTCTTCGGCAGTGGCTGTTCGACGTCATCGCCGACCGACGAAGAACTGTCTCGGTACCTTTTAGTGCCGCGGGACTTTGCGCTGAGTGGGATCAGGGAAAGCTTTCCACGCATTCACCAGCTCTTCCTAAAAGTGAATACAGGAGTACCATCTAGTGCGTCCGTCGAGCGCCTCTTCAGTGTAGGTGCGGACGTATTCACTAAGAAGCGAGGCAAGCTGTCCGATGACAACTTTGAAATGCAGCTATTGCTTAAATTCAATGTCAAGTTGTAGTTATTGAAAATTTGTCCCTGAAATACTCTATAGTGTTGCTTATCAACTTTGTTTTGAAAATAAATTTTGCTTCTTTCTATCTGCAACTGCAGCTACGGTTCTGGTTATTGAACTCCTGAGCGAGGGAGGCTGATTTTGAACACCTTCACATAAGCACGCACAATTTTTGGGGTAATTAGATAGGTTAAAAGTTAACAAAAATATGTCCATGCAGAAATATTTTTTCCCGCGACTAGGCCATTAAAGCAATTTATTACTACAAAATTTGCGTATCTATCTTGCTAGTATAGAAGCACGCCGTCAGAATTACTGAAAATTTGTTGAGATATCAGTAATGCTTTCTTTGCGGAGAGCTTTGATGATTGAATCTCATATTATGTATAATGTCACATTGAGAAATATGGCTTCACCGTGTGCCACAGAGTCAGAAGTCATCACGTGTCAGAAGTCATCACAACTCTACAGGCAACTTCAAGCCACTATAACATTGTGAAGGTGGGGTACATGTGTGCAAATAATTCTCGTTAAATCAGCATTTTCGGTAAAATCATTGTTCGGGTTAGAAGTTTTATGTGAAACATAAATGTGAGATCAAATAAATTCTTATTGTGGGTTTCTGCATTAAATACATGTTGACTAACATTTATAATGGCGGAGTAACGGCAGAGGTAACGTCCGTTACTTTTTTCGGTAACGGTAACGGTAACGCGTTACATTTTTTTGTAGGTAACGTAGGGCGGTAACGCGTTCCTTTTTTTCTAGCGTAACGAGTAACGTATTTAGTTACTTTTTTTCGGTAACGCATACAACACTGACATGTAGGCATGTGTTTTACTTTTCTGCATTTCTCACAGAATGGTTTAACGTACGACAGTTTAACCAAAATGCGCTACTTGGACCAAGTGATCTCAGAAGCTCTTCGCTACTACCCCGTTGTTGTTGGGTAAGCATCATTCTTGGCAGACGGTATCTTAAATTTTTTTTTTTCGTAATTGACGTCGCTGGATGGCATGAAGCATATTTCGGTCAGGCCATCTTAGGCTAGTAGAAAAAAGGTAAATCATGTAGTAGACTTAACAAAACATTCTTGAAAGCCGTTTGTAATCTTTTCATGATAGGATGAACTCTGACAATATTGCGCATTGTTCAAGTGTTTGTCAGTGTCAAGAAATGAACCCAAGCCAAGAAGAATTTTTATTGCTAGCTGAAACCTTAAATCAAACCCACGACTTATCACTTTGTCATGATGCTATTTGAGCCATGATTTTAGACCGTAAATATGAGCATATGTTTCATTCCCCTTTTTCATCATGCCAAAAACAAAGTGATTCTCAGAGAAACAAACCCCACTGACAGCGACACAGAGGTATGTTACTCTTTGGCCACAAATACTGAAGCTTAGTGCGAAAAAAAAAATGTAATAATGATCGGTAGTCTAGAATTAGTTTTGCTTGGATGTTTTTCAGGAAATGTAGACAGGAATAGCGTCAAGCTATCTTACTGTCAGTAGAAAAGCGTCAGCGAGTACCGTCATTCGTATTGGCAGTTTGTTGCTTTTTCACATCTCTAAGATAAACAATTTAATTTTTTTTTTGCATGATACAAGTGCCTGGCTTCCTGACAGTAATCTCATGGGATGCATGTCACTGCAGACTTTCAATTCGTGCTTATATAGGTGCATTTAATTACTTTAAGCTAAATTTACAAGCATGAACACAGTCCTGAAGAGATGTGTAGAATAGTGGGCAGCATTTAGCAACGTTTTAAACAAGGAAACACTGCTAAGGAAGGGCTGACTTCAGTTAAGGGAAATATTAATTTGTACTGTGGTTTCGTGAACCGCTTTTACTGAAGTTTCCACTGAAGGAACCAACATGAAGGCAGTTAAAAGGCAGGGAAACCAGTAAAAGTGCTAGACAGTACAAGGGAAAGTAATGAATGAGATGATTCCTATGACAGGTTTGTGCCATCTCACAGTTTCAAGATTTTAATCACTTCTAAAGTAGCGGACTAGTTGCTGAGTGTTTCACATTATTTCTTTTTGCTGCCTTTTTTTTTGTGATGGACGGCATCCCACTTTGGTGACTCATCTGGTGTGTGCAACATGGAAGAATTGACATTGTGGTAGTGACTTAGTGTTAATATCACTCTTGTATTGCATTTCTTGCCAGTGGAATAAGCGGCATGAACACCACGACAACAGGGCTTGCTGATTTGATATTATGATGCACTGGGCAGACTGTGGAATGTCCAGAAAGTTGCGCTTGTTTAGACACTTGGAAAGTAGCAGCATAGCTGTTGCATGGAAAACAGACTAAATAGTAGAACCATCCACATTGGTGGTGCGGTGGTTACGTTGCTTGGCTGCTGACCCAAAGGTCGCGGGTTCGATCCAGGCCGTGGCAATCACATTTTGATGGAGGCGAAATGCTAGAGGCTCGCGTACTGCGCGACGTCAGTGCACGTTAAAGAACACCAGATGGTAGAAATTTTCGAAGCCCTCCACTATGGCGTGCCTCATAATCATATCGTGGCTTTGGCACGATAAACACCAGATGTCATTATTAACCCTTTCTCTACTACCTTATATCAGAGTTTTTAGAAGTTGAACCCATAATTTAAACTTTTTTTCGCGCGCACAAAAGACAAGGACAAGCAAGAGACACACGAGCGCTAACTCTCAACTGTTTATTTTTTCAAAGGACTTGCCCAGTTATCTTGCCCAGTTATCTGCCTTACTGAAAGAAGTTGAACCCCTACAATTATTATTGACCCTCTCCCTACCAAGTTTTTTGGTTGAAAACGATACAAAAATGCCTCTTCTTTCATTTGCCTTTTTCATTCTACGTGTCTTGAAACAACTAAAAAAATTATTCAAAGGTGCATTTATTCGCAAGATACACGCAAAATATTGTATTGTGAAAATATGCAGAGGATTTCCTTCACTGCACCACACCACGGAAAGTGCCCTAACCTCTCCAGTTTTCGGTGCAGAAATTGTCTCTTTGAAGTTAAAAAAATGAAGCGCAGGGACAAGCAAGTCCGTGAAAGCAAACCTTAGGACGCACCGGTGGGCTTTTGTACGCATCTAACGGTGTCCAGTGCCGGTACGTCGAGATGCGGTCGTCGTTTGAATCCGATGATTTAGAAAAACTATGCTGCTTTGTGCAGTGCCGCACTCGCACGAGAACTGAAATTCTTCTTTATTTCAGAAAACTTCGGCAAACGAGCAAATTTTTGTTCTTTTTTCCTGAACAGACCTGTTGCCGGCACACGCGCGAGTTTTTGCACAGAGGAGGACGCCAGTTTCTAATTCCTGTTTTCAGAATCAAGTCCTTTCTCGACCAAAATTTATGCTTTGAGCGCATATTTTAAAATTTTTTACTGTGCCATTTGTTGAGGCCAAAGAGAACACAGCAAAATGAATCGGGCTGGCTTAAATGCGGCACCCCCGAATGCTTGTTTTAGGGTGGACGAGCCCAGCTCGTCTTTGGTGGGAGTGGTACAAAACTTGTGGACGATCTCAGCTCGTCTTCTGTAGGGAAAGGGTTGAACAGTAGAACTCGTAATATAGATGATGCCTAACAAATTCAGCGAATGTTCAAAATAAATGCTGAAGTGGAAATCAAGAACACTTTCTCAACATGTACATCACTTGCAACAGGTTCATTACTCGGAAGTGCGAGCAGGAGTATGAATACCAGGGCATCAAGATTCCCAGTGGGATGTCGATCTTGGTGCCGGCGTTTCAAATGCACCATGACCCTAAACTGTGGAACGACCCAGAGGCGTTCATTCCTGAGAGGTGAGACATTCATCCGCACGAGTGGAGAAAGACTTCCTGCTTGAATGACTTCGCCGCTTCTGTTTGTATTGGGCGTGAAGTTTAGCCTAGTGCTTAGAAGAAATTTTGATGTGCATTTATTTAGTTCTCGGCAGGTAGTCTTCATATTTGAATTGAATTAAATTTATTCTGCAACAACAATGTTATGAGCATGACCAGCGAAAAACCCTAGAGACTAGAAGCCATTGGAACAGAAAAGCTCGAAGAATGGCAGAATGGCATCAGTCCGAGAAAGTGCTAGTAAACAAGTGTGCTCTTTTGCTGACACCGTTTTTGAAAGAAAGGGGATGGCAGTTGACTCTTGGTAAAGTTCAGCATAGAAGTTCCAGCCTAAAAAATACACTGATAGTAATGATGGACCTTTAGGAAAGAACAGATTGATTGAAAGCCTATTATGGAAGTAGGGCAATGTTGTTAGCTTTTTGAAGTTTGTGACACTACTTTAAAGTAAAATTTGTGTATTCAGTGAAATGAAACAAAGCTGCTTGGCACACTACACACTAGCAGGGACTGCGTAAATTTCTTGCTGTTATGTATTGTCATTTTTTACTCCACAGGTTCAGCACAGAGAACAGGAGCAAAATAGAACCAATGGCTTACCAGGCATATGGCAATGGGCCACGCAATTGCGTAGCCATGCGGTTTGCTCAGCTAGTGCTGAAATTTACTTTGGCAAAGCTGCTTTCAAGTTATGAACTTGTACTGGATCCTAACAAGCACAAGGTAGGCTTTTCCAGATCTGTGGGCATCTCACTAGCTACTAAGCTTATTGAAGCTTTCCTGACTTAGTAGATTCATTGGCAAACCATCTGTGTGTTTGTTTTGTGATCATTCACTCATTCAGGTTATAACCTACCTGCACTAACTATTAAGGAACAACTGATTTGTTGCACTGAAAAAAAATAAAAGTGGCGAACCTTGCACGAAGTCGTGCAAGGCTTGAAACACCGAAGCTGGATGATTCTGAAGTCTAATCTGGTTGCTTCTAGGTTGTTGCTAGACTTTAGCTAGGTGATGCCAGGTTGTTTTTAGGTTGCTTCTCAGTGCAGAGAGCTTTGAGTTAAACCACAGACAGTCACAGACACGACACGGATGTCCAAACTCCAGAGACAGAAACTCGCGCTGAAACCGAGCATTCGCACGTCCCACAGATCTACGGGCCCGTCGTTCGCATAGGGCTTCCATCACTTTGGGGTCTCCATCACGCAAAGTCTGCGCATTAACTTCAGGTGCTAAACAGGCGAGAATAAAAATTGTGCACTTACACGCAAACAAAAGTAGAATGTTCACTTTCTAAGGAGGGCCTTAGCTATTAATGAATTTTGGACATATTGAGTGTTTTCTTTTTTCGTGAACATTTCCTCGAAGTCTTTTAGCCATTTTGTTCAAAATTTCCTTTTTGCATTCTACCGTTATGAGAACCATGATAACGGCCCTTGCAATAAGTATTTATGCATGAAATTTGGCTTGCTGTTTATTATTACATTAGCCTGTGCAATGAAGCAGGACAACCGAAAATGGTTAGTAAACTTTTAAACTGTAAGCAACTTGAAAATTAATTTTGCCAGAAATTCTGCCGGCTATTTCTCTGGCGAAAAAATTATCATCACGTGTACGTGGGGGTGTTGACGGTGGCGGTGCGTAATAAAGGATGGGTTCAGAGCACATTTCAGCTTAAGACACAGGGGTCTTAAGCAGTGGTCACTTAGTGAACGAAGTCACGAATGACGAAAATTGCGGCTTTTACACTGCTGCTATGCAAAGTAGGTGCTGGATTTACGTACTCATCAAGAAAATGAAAATGCATTGATGTAACAGACACCTGTTGATTGTTTTCTTCATACTTTCGATAATTCGTCATTCAGTTAATTTGGGCATTGCTTCCGTTCCCTTGAAACCCAAATTATCTAGCTTTTGCTGTATGAGAAAAAAAAAAAGTTTTTCTCTTTAGTGTTCCTCTAAATACAGCTGGTTAAAAACCTTACCCCTCAAGCTAAAGCTGGCAGGGCTAGGCAGACCGAGTACTGCTGCATTAACGACACAAAATATCTTCTTGCATTCGTGCATTACAAGTCTAGGACACCTCAACAAGAACTGCTGCTGTGGTAAAAACTTTAGCACCTTCATAAGTCACTTTGGACACCTTGCTTGTTCTATGTCTTACTTTTGTTGTTATCCTTGTCTAATACACCAAGTTTCACCTGTCATGCTAGTCTTGCGCTGTAAATTTTGCTGTACTTTGATAGAGGGCTTGTCCTTGAAAATTTGGCTGCGCTCCTATCTAATCTGAAGCCAAATGGAAAGTTATGTGACAGTGGTCGTTGGGAATACAGGGTGACCTGAAGATAGGCTCATCATTCACGTTGGCTTATCCATTGGATGGTGTGTGGCTGAAGTTGCAAGAAGTGCGTGGAAGCTAATCGATGCCAACCTGTCTGTAAGTATATTGTCTTTGTAATACCGATGTATCAGCTGGAAGCTGAAGAAATGCGCACGAGTAAGGATACATTGTAAAGTGGTTGTAATAAAGAAGGTAAAAAAAGTTTGAAAGCACCACTGTGACTTGGAGTGCTGCAAAGTGATCCCTGTGTGCATAGTTCCAGACTGTTGGTGCACGACTATTTTGTTGATGTAGAGCACCATGGCTCATTATGTTCATTCTTCAGACTGATAAAGGTATAATGAATGAGATGGCAGCAATGTCACATAATATTTTCCTGATGAATTGGATTAAATTGCTCCTCATTAGCCATACTTTGGAAGTTTTTTTTAATGGTGAAGAAGAAATGTATTTCATGCTGTATTTGTTTTCTTTTTCAGATCTGGAAACGGTCAGTATCTTGCAATGTGATTACATGGGAAGAAGGTGACAACTTAGAACTGCCTTGTTTCACACTGTTCATATGAGTAACAGTGATGGAAAATTTTAATAAATACCGCTTTTGGAGCAGTCTAAGGGCAATAAATTTTTTAGAATGTTCGTATTCCTACTTTAGAAGACACTTGCAGTTCAACTAGAAAAGCACGAAAAAAATGTGAAAGACCACAGAATTTGGCAGCTGTAGATAAGTCGGCAAGTTTTTTTTAATGTAGCCTTTGAACAGAAAACACGTGTGTGAGCATTGGCAATGCTGCACCAACAAAAATGTAGCTATTCCAATTCTTTTCTTTTTTGTTTGTGCTATACTTTTATATGGAAGTTTTACTTTGAAAGTGGTGCAGAATGATTGTTTAATTTTGAACACATTACACTGACCCTTGGAGGGTACAACTGTGTGATCATGGAATGTTTGCACTGTTTGAACATTTACGAGGTATTTACGACAGTCTCCGACACTTGCAATTGGTACAGCAGATGTGACAAAACCGCTGTGGAAATGCAAAGACCGTGGCAGACCCAAGCATTCTTTTCGCGATTTGAATAGGATTTGTAATTTAACTTACACGTGAAGGGGGCAAAAGACCAGTATGTCGTGCTGTCTGGTGGACAATGTAGCGATTTGGGCAAGTTTGTAGAGCATCATAAAACAGAGCGCTTACACAAATACAAAATAGAAAGAAACTGCCGACACCAGCACCGACTATAAACTGAAATTTTTATTCAACACAGCAACATATATCGATACAGCAGATCATCATTTGATCATACGCATCACATGTAACATATGCATATATAGGCTACAAACTGGTGACTGTATCCGTAACTTCAACAAGAACATCATAATCCATATCCGAAGTGCCATCTAAAAGGTTAACCTCTTTTTCTAGGAGATTAAGTGAGGTCTGGCTGATAAAACCCTTCCCTCCTTTTTGATGTGAAAAGCTTCAACAATTTTCCTGACGGTGTGATCTTGATGTATGTACAAAACACTTATCAGTGAGGACAGGATAACATTTGCACTTCCTGCAATGGGCAGCCAGGTAAGCATGCTCATTTTTCTTTAAAGTCGTTCTGTGTTCTCTGAGCGTCGGCCCATTTGGCCTATGCAAGAAGCACCACATGACAAAGGAATTTTTTGTAAACTATGTTCGTGGTATAAGGAACAAACCGTCATCTTCACGACTAATGCCGCACCTTCCTCGTCTTTTGTTACCTTTACCCTCAGACGTTCTTTGCACAGCTGCGCATGTGCTACTGGTCTAAAAGGGGCCCTGCAACACTTTTTTGGCATGGTCAGAAAACGCTGCCGATCGGTAATAGAGGCTCCCGAGAACACGCGAGCCAAACATAGCGCAGCACGCGGCCTAGGATTTACAATAAATTCGCAGTCAACTAAAAAAAGCTCTTCCTCTTCTCTCGACAAAAATATTGTGCTTATGGCGTCACACGCAGGTTCCACGCCATTGGCTGATTTGAACATGGCGCGTTCGGTAGTTACTGCGGCCGCTGCGAGAGGCCGCCACTCGCCCGCGCGCGCGGTCGCATTGAAAGTACGCCACGCGAAGAAAAAACGCCAGGCCTGCGCTGAAATCGCAGCACAGTCACAGCGAAAGCTGGAAGAGCGGCGTTTCTAGAGCCCGTTGTAAGCTCTCTTGGGGCTACAATAGAAGTACACTAGAATGGTACCCACTACGCCATAAACAGTGATTCCACTCCTGCGCCAAAGTGCGCCAAATTGTATTTACTGCGCCATCCTGATAATATCGACGAAAATTGCGCCAAAGTGCGCCAGAGTCTCGGGTTTGGGGGCGTCTGTCACCGGCAATCGCACCGCCGGCGCGTCAAAACATGTGCAGCTTGATCTTGGGGCCGTCAAAGTTACAACCATGGCCCAAGAATTATTCCGCTGAATAAACAGCGCTCGCTCATGCGTGCCGAGTAAGCCATGATGCCATGCACAGTGCCGACGCAGCTTCTGTCCTGCAAGTCGGCCTGACAGCAAAACGCGCTCTCGGCTGAGGCTCGTGACGTCAAGGCCAGCTGGCAGCGTGAAAGTGCGACGATTCATCGGTGGACGTCGGCTGTTCCAGAAGCGCTGCTGATAGCTCGTTTCAAGCGTCGCACGGCACGTAATGAAAGCAGTGTTCAGTAATAACTACACGCGTGCCGCTAAAACGTCTGTCACTTCTGTTTCTGGACATCGCAGAATGAAATATGGGATCGCTTGCGAAATATATATGGAACAATATCGAATTTTCCGTGCTTCGATCGCGTCTATAGAAGAGCACGTACGTGAACGGTGGGAACGCATTGACACTTCTCCTCAGATGTACTTTATCCATGGATCTTCATCCAGAAGAACTTTTTCGTAATTCCTTCCACCAGCACATCCGGGTTTGTAATCACTCTGCGGCAAATACCTCTTAAAAGGCCCTGCCCTTTCGAGCTCGTGAGTGCTAGGGTTCCGATTCGAATTTTTTGCGTTCTTTTTTTTTAAGGGAAGTCACACTTTCACTGCAAAGGTGAAGCAATGAATGCGATAGCAAGGATCCGATCTCGCTTAACTCTACAAAACGTTGGTGTAAGAGAATACGGCCGCTCCAGGGAGAGATGCTCTTTCCGCACCAGCGATCGCGACCGCACCCTTAGGATCAGAGGTCAAAGTTCCTGCTCTAGCGACCCCCCCCCCCTTCGCATCGTTTCATGCACATTCAAGACGGGCGGGGCGTTTCCTCTCTGCTTCAACGGCAGGCCTCCCGAGCGGGGTGATGTTATTGCATGCGCCCTCCGAGCGACGGAGATGGGCCTGCTCCTTTGATCTCTGCTTCAGCCGCGTTCCTCGGCCCCGCTCGCGCGCTTTTACTCGCGGTAGCACATACGATGCGCGGGGGGATGCTATCAATTTGGACTTTATACGGGACATGACGGCAAAAACCCGTCGAGAGTGCCCATATAATTGCTATCCCAATAAAATGTCATCTCATTAATAAAAACATGCCTCCTGGTCGGAGCAATCACAATTGCGTTTCAATAGGCGCTGCTGTCAGTAGCGGGCACGTCGCTGACGGCCCACTGTGAAGCGGCTACGCCATGTCATACGTCCGCCCCTCGCCTTCCAGGGTCAATAGCTGACGGTTAAAAATGCTCAGTTTTGCGTAAGTGCGCAGCAGTCTTTTTGGATCTGATCTAGCGTAGCTGAACAAGACGCTCGTTTAAGGGAATATGGCCACTCCAGGAACCGAAGTGGTTTTCGTTTTGTGACTAAACGCGAAGTAGGCGTTCACAGCACAGCAAGTTTACGAGCCGTCTCCTGATGCCTCAAGATAGCTTGAGCCAGCGACTGAGCCCTTCGAGCGATGCATTTTCCCCCCAAACCTCCCCTGGCGTCCCTTCATGTTCCTTAAGAAAGACGGGCA
This sequence comes from Rhipicephalus sanguineus, assembly GCF_013339695.2. Classification (NCBI taxonomy): domain Eukaryota; kingdom Metazoa; phylum Arthropoda; class Arachnida; order Ixodida; family Ixodidae; genus Rhipicephalus; species Rhipicephalus sanguineus. The sequence goes on along the minus strand of NC_051182.1, from coordinate 99,015,599 downwards.
GGGCGTTTCCTCTCTGCTTGATGAGCAATCGACGGCAGGCCCGCACACGGGAAGATGTTATCGCATCGCTCTCCGTGCGACGGAGACTGCCGGCTCGTTTAATCTCCGCTTCAGCCGCGTGCGTCGCCAACGCTAGCGAGCTTTTACCCGCGGGTAGAATGCGCGGGGTGATATCAATTTGGACTTTATATGGAGTATTACATAACGGCGACGGCAAAAACACGTCGAGAGTGTCGACATAATTGCCATCACAATAAAAATTAAAAAAAATTGAGTAGCCATTCCACTCCGCGAAAGTGGATGATAAGCGAAGCTGTTTCGCGCACGGCACAGAGGTGACATGATGGAGGACAGTTTAATAGGTAAGGCCAGGTTGTTGACGGCCAGGCTGTTAGCGTTCAATACGCAATATTAATGCGAAAGCCTTCGATCTATGCTTCATCAACACGAAAATTGACCGTCGCCGGCGTCAATCAATTTATGCAAAAAATAATCACGTGATGGCGTCATCATGACGTCATAGATCGTCATAACTTGTGACGTCATCATGGCGTCATATATCGTAATGTGACGTGATGACGTCATCCAATGACATCGTCGCTTGGCACTGCTTCCGTGATCGGTGCGCCGATCATGGAGGTAGTGCAAAACCAGGTGAGGTGCAGGGAGCTTGCAGTGAGGGAGGGGGAGGATCAACACACCGATCGAGAAGGAAAAGAACCTGCCTTTCACCTTGGATGGAGTCGTCTTAGGGGAATGCATTAGGGACAGTGTTACTCTTTGGCATTGAGACACTGTTGTACGTCACGGCTTTTGTCTACCATGTCTGCTGATAACCACGTATATGTATTTAGACTGTTATTTCATAAAGTACAATTTTATTGATCAGGTATTCTGTTTATTGGCTAGTGTCGAAAAAAAGTCAGTTTCACTGCAAGGGCGAAGCATTGAATGCGATAGCAACAAATTGTAGTGTTACACGAAGTGAGGCTGCAGCAGCGAACTGTTTTTTATCCGATCTCGCGTAACTACAAAACGCTGGTGTATGAGAATACGGCCGCTCCAGGGAGAGATGCTCTCCGCATAGTCACTTTGCGTTGAGATCGCAGCACGTAGAAGAGTATACGAGCCGCCCGCTGTGATGGCTTTCGAGATAGCGCGAAAGCCAGCGATCGCGACCACGCCCTTAGATTCAAAGTTCAAAGTGGCTTCACGCGCGGCAACCCCCCCGCCCCCCACCTCGCGTCTTTTCATGGTCGTTAAAGAAAGGCGGTTCGTTTCCTGTCTGCTTCGACAGCAGGCCTTCTGAGCGGGGTGATGTTATCGCATGCACCCTCCGAGCGACGGAAATGGGCCGGCTCGTTTGATCTGTTTCAGCCGCCTTCGTCCCATCGAGACTGTCCATATAATTGCTGTCGCAATAATAATCACTGAAGAGGTTAATCCAGAACACTCAACTGCATGAGCCCTTATTTTTGCATTATCGAGTGAAATATGGAGTTCTGAGATGATTCTTTTTCCATGAGATTTGCAATGAATCGATATATTTCTAGCTCTTCAGAAGAGTCCCATAATAATTATTCAGGTGCTTGAATGTTAGTGCAATTTGCTTGTCTGGTGCACTCCAAGGTGTAAAATTAGCTGCTCCAGAGTGCTCCCAGAAGCAAAATTATCTACTCCAAAGTGCTCCTAGATGGAAAATTCTGCTGCTACGAAGTGCTCCAAAATGGAAATTTTGCTGCTCCAAAAACTGCTCCAAATCAGAAGTCCTCGGTAGCATCACTGCATAAATCACAATTTTTGTGAAGTTGGGAAGCACCTACTGAGACATTATTCGTCATTCTGCGGAGAAGCGAGGCACCAGCTACACGTCTGTAAGGCATTATGTGCACTTTGTTGACGCGACGACTGATGACGATGAAGAATTATGGCTCAGCCCTTTGTAATGGGTTAGAAGCTTTAAACGACCCACAAGTTATGCAGTTTGCATTGGGTGACGCCCGGTCGCTATTTCCCTCTCCCGTCATCCCTTCATGCTGTATAACATACGTTGACGTGGGAGAGAGACGGGGGGGGGGGCGAAGACCTTTACTGAGACCCCGACGAAATGTATCATGCGCTTATGGGCTTCCTTGGCAACCCAACCAATACAAGTGCACTTGCGAGGAACCCACTACGCTATTAATCATTGTAATTTTACTGAGACCCCGAGGAAATGGATCATGCGCTTATGGGCTTCCTTGGCAACCAATACAAGTGCACTTGCGAGGAAACCACTACGCTATAAATCATTGTAGTTTTTGAGAAGTAGGGCAGCAGGCACTGTGCCATTTTTCGTCATTCTACGGAGAGCCGTGGTACCTGCTAAACACATGTGAGGCATGATGCGCACTTTGTTGATGCTGTGCCTGATGACGACGAAGACTTATGGCAGGACCCTTTGTAATGGGTTGGAGGCATTCAACAACCTACTCGTTGCACAATTCGCATTGTGTGACGCCTGGTTACAGAATTCGCGTTGTGCGACGCTTGGTGCTTATTTTACTCTTCTACCACGCTATATTGCATATGCTAATGTGGTTCCTTCCCGACATGAAGCCTGTGTAGGACCTTTTTGCAAAGCAGTGTCAAGCACCGGCATGGGGTCTAATACTGGACTCCCACGCAGAGGGCCCAGGTTCGAACCTCGTTCCATCCTGGAATTTTTTTCTTATTTAGTTTTTTTTTTCTTATTTCGAGCGATACTGGTTACGGACACCGACGGCGGCGGACAACTACGGCGCAAAAACGGCCGGTGAAATGATCTCATAACAGCTTTCGCTGTAAAAGAAAATGTGCTCAAGGTCAGGAGGCGTGCGTGATGTACCTTCTTCCCCCGTGCCATCCCCCCTGCTTAGCTTCCAGCGCTTTTGTCGGGGCGAGAAAAGAGAGAAAGCAATTACATAGCGTGCGACAAATCTCTAACTCCGCTCGTACTGGACGGATTCTAAAAATTTTTGCGGCGTTCGATTCGTGAGGCAATAAGTTCCCTTAGTGAAATCATTTCATGCTACTTGGAAAAGTGTTGCAGGGCCCCTTTAAAATGCGCAGAGAAGGTAGCAAAGCGTTTTGGGGTTAAGGTGGTATTCTGAGTGACCGCGGAAAAAATCGGTTGTTTTTGGGTAGTCCAAGAAATATTTTTTTCCTGCCACATGAATTGAATGATGCTAAAGTGTAGGGTATCAAATGATAGAGAAAGGATTGGTCTTTCCAAAAGTATTAATTTAAAACAACTGATTTATTAAAGATTAACAAATTAACAAAAGAAATAAAAATGTAACAAGGATAAAAAGACCAATGGTACTCTCGAAAGGTAAACAAAAAAAAACGAAATATACGTTTTGAACACAAAGCCCTTATAGAATAACACAGCAAATATAAGCTCTCTAAGTACAAAAAGTGTCTATCAAGCTACCGCGCGAAGCAGATTCTCGACGCGGTGAAACAATAGATGACTTCACATGTTTGGCAGAAAACATTTTTAACACGAAAGTGTTTTATGCCGGGGTCCACCAAGACTTCAGTGACGTATTTCCGTCACGGAAATGACGTCGTAAAAATTTACACAATCAGATGGCAAAGAAAAAAACGTTCCGTCAACGGGCATGGAACCCACGACCGCTCGGTCCGCAACAACAGGTGCCGGGCACGCTAACCACTGCGCCACGGTCACAGACTGTAGAGACTTTACAAACGCGCCTTTTATATCTACCACTCTGCCAGTCGGCGGGGTGGTGTTGCCCTCTGGGAGCGGTAGGGTAAAGTAATTTGTCATTGCTACGGCCTCCGCGATTAGCACCTGCAACGCGTTACACGACCGTGCCATTCGGCGCGTTTTCAATAGAAGTTCAATTTTGTCAATGTCTTAACACACCGAGAGGTGACGACATTAGCCTAAGCGTCGTAACAGCGTCGGCCTCGCTCATAGCACCACGCTAATCCAAACCAAAAATACTTCTGCGACGAGCGCCTGCCTCACCTGGCTGTAACACCGCGTTCCCCGTGCACGCGCTCGCCCCGAAAAAAATCGCGGCCGGGCTACCGGGGCGGCACGACGCGCTTTGCGTTTCCCTCTAGTGCGGCCGTGGTCAATCACATTTTAACATGCCGTAGGATGGCGACCAAGTTCTGCGTCCAATATGCGGCGCTCTTCTGGCTATCACACCTTGTTCTCTGATTACGCTTTCACCGATAACTACTGCAGCTACCACAAGGCTTTGTTAATCATTTAACATGGACGTTAGTCGTCGGGATGGAGATGTACCACCAATCATCAAAGTGGGTGCATACACGTTAAACGGTGCCATTAGCTGCCAGACATCAATATACATTGTGGAAACTCTCTTATATCAATGTACAGTAAACATTCAGTTACTTCTGTAAGGGCACGCTTTACTTTCGTGTTATTCCGATTCCTATGACGGAGGGATCAACCATGTATTTTTTTACTTCTCAACTTTCCTTTCTTCGTAGCATAGTTTGCAGTTCTGGTATTTTTCAAGATTTTTTAATTGGTGCTGAGCACCCTAAGGTGCCTTCCCGTGTATGCGTTGAAATGAAGACTGTACCCCGTTTCCGAATCTGCCAAAAACCATAATTTGTATCCCCATTTGACCACTTTGTACCTCATGTACTGCCCAATACCAGACTGTCCTTTAGATTTCACCATTTTCTCATCCACGAAATGTTTCCGACGTGGTTGAATAAATAGCGCGGATGAATCGTTCATGCGTTGCAGTAGAGAAGACACGCGTTGAAACTTCCTGTGGGATGCGACGGTCGTCTTCTCCAGATCAGAGAAGCTCAAGACAAGCAGCGCGCTGAACCTTGGTGGCATCACTGACGGTGGAAGAAGGCCTGGAAATGTGTGCCGTCGACTCCTATAGCAATGCAGGCGCGGCACTTGGACCATTCCCGTGTACACCAGAAGTCCGACGAACATGCGCAACTCCTCCTCAGTGACCTCCCTCCAGGATCCGTCCTTCTCATTGTGCGTTGGCTTTCCGAAAATATGCATCCACGCATACTTATATATTTGTGTGATTGCAATCTCTGTGACTTCTTCTGCGGTGAAAAACAACACGGAGAAGCCACCACGCGGCACTCCGGAGCGCTAGGTCAAGGTCCACTCCGCGCTGTCTTCGAGGAGAGAACTCCAGTTTCTTCACCCGGCGTCAAATACGCCCCCTCCCTCCGAACGAAGTTGACACCTTGCAGATAAGAGATGTGACCTTGTGTGCGCCGGTTATGTTTACATGAACTCGCGGCAGCGATAAAACGGCCCGAGGAGAGGGTGAAACTTACCGGCGGATACCTGCGGATGTTTCGGGGCGGTTTGACGCACTATCGCCGTTTGTACTAAAGTTCGACGATAAGTCGTCTTCCGTGTCCGTGCTGCTACCACCATCCAGAGATTGACGCTCAGATTAATCGGAATCCGTCGAAATTCGCCGTCTTCGTGGAGCATCCGCCAGCGACGTCGACGCCATAATCGAAACAACGAGCACCGACCTTCCCGACTGCGAATGAGCTGTAAAAATCGCCCCGCAGCGGAAAAAAGAAACACATTAGGCGAAACTGATGGCGTTAGCTGTCCAGAAGCGCTCAGAGAGCGCCAATATATGAACTTGAAGTCATCGTTAGCATAGTAGCATATGCAGTTACTGTGTATGCTCCCTTAACATATACAGTAACTACGGTCCCTCGTACAATAACACTATTCAAAAATAAGCATATATTCTTAAAACGAAATGGCCGCCGTGACAAGATGTGTGTCCTCCCATATGATTTTCCTGGATTTACGCCACTGCCTACCCATACAGTTTCCTCAATAATTTGTGCAATGCAAAGTTGGCAACCTTTCAGTGATATATTTTCGAAAGCATAGCCAGTCTAACATTGTGTGCAACTGATTGCAGTATCCAGTTTTCATTCTGCTTCACGCAGGGAAGTCTCTTACGGTGGAGGAAGCAATTGAGCTTCCACGGACAAAAATTGTTGCAGGCATGCCCAGTACCCACATCTGCTGCTCGAGTGCCGTTAGCAAGTCGATATATAATGGATATTCACTTGAGTTTGTTTGTGATAGAGAGTATGCGTTTGTAGGCTCTGACCTTTGTGGTTGTTTGTAAGGCAGCAACAACGTCGCATAAAAAAAATAAAAGTACTTTTTTTTTCTTAAACGACAGTCTTTCAGTGGTCAGTGGGAAACATATATGTCCCACCTTTTCAGATACACTCATAGGGCAGCAGGACACATATGCCCCACTTTTTTCTCAAAAACCCTTTACAATAGACAGCTCAAATTTTGTACATACATATTATAAGAAGCCGATAGAAATGACAATGCTGCCCTCAACAGATGGCGTGCGTTGTTCATAACATTAAGCCCCATAAAGGGTTAAGCAATTAAACAGAAGACAAAAAATAGTGTGACTTAATTACGCCACGCAATAGTCGGCAACATGCGTTTGTTCGCATCGTCATAGAGTGCGTGGCATATTTTTAAACGCTGACGAAAGTTAGCTGGAGTACCCTGTGTATACAGAGCTTGCATGAACGGCGGCGGCGGGGTAGGCGGCCATTTTGTTGTCATAGCCAGTCGAGCCGGCGATCGGGAAGCGCGTGCAGTAGCAGCTCCAACTAGTTTGAAAAGCCCGCCCTTGTGCGGTTAACGCAACGCTATCTGTCCTGCCACTTTTTTTTGTTGTTGATGTTTTTGCTCAAGACAAGACTTGACAGAGTGGAATATGCCTCCCACTGGATAAAATGTTTCGGGAAGGCAACTTGCCTTAGTGAAGCCTCTTTTCGAATAAACTGATTTCGGGTGATGTTTTTGTTCAAAAGAATTACGAATTGGGTATGTGAAAATTGCCTTCATGAAACACCAGCTGAAAAGCATGCACATGGTTAAGAAGGGATGACACGGCGCTTGTATCGTCCCTTTTGCTGGCCAACAGTTAAGAATCCTGTTCTTTATACGGCACCATGTTCAAAATCCTATTCGCTACATGATGTTAAGCACGAAATTCAGGTTAATCCAAGAGTCGTTGTGAACACTCGATCATGCCATATGAAGGAGCCAAAAACGCCTTAAAAACACCACAGCTAGATTTATCGCATATGTCGAATAATCTCATTTCAGCCAGAAGTTTGTACTGCTACTCTTGCGTACACGTGCAGCATATAGATTGTTCAAAATAGCCATCAAATATGCACAGGTAGGCAGCCAGCATAATAAAAGGTGGATTGCTTGCAGGATGTAGCAAGTCAGTGCACCTAAGCGATGACATGTGGATTTTCTTCCCTGTACGCAGCTGCGGTCTATTAGCGTGTTTCCTTATTTGAAACTTCCGATGCAGTCTCCTACAGTCGTTGCCACTTATTTCCAAATAGCCAACATTCCTAGCGTGTTTTTTAAAAGGGGATACTCTTTATTCCCCTAGTGTGACTACTGAGCGTTCGTGATTAAAGTTTAGTACAATAGCAACCTACGTCTGTAATAGCTGCGGAGCCTATTTGCAATATAAATGTCGACAACCGGATCACTGCTACGTATAATTATTTCTTTCTATCGCATTTCGCAATTCTCCCTCCTTACTTCTTCATTCCTCCATGCCGGTAATTGACTTTCACCCACAGCGCTCTCGAGTATATAGTTTGAGCTCGTCCTCTTCCATCGCCCGGCAGTCGCCGATCTTGGTAAGAATGGATTAGCACTGAGATCGGCTGCTTCTGCACTGGTCGTCGACTGGACTCGAGCCTCCCGTAACCGGATGGCACCCTGTACCCGCGGCTGGGGATTATCTTCTCGTAGCTTGCGTTTAGATTCCCTGCCCCGGCTTCACACTTTAGGATTAGCTGCTTGGTACTGGACCTTCGCTTGTGCTTCTGTAGCCCGAACCTCGGGATCAGCCAGCCGTTGTCTTTTCGTTTCGACGTCCGCCTGTCGAACTTCTGGAGCGGTCCGGCGTTGTCTTTGTCCTTGTGCGATGGCGAAACCCTCATCTGCGGATTGGCTCACTCCCTTCTGCCTTTGTCTCCGGAGGCAAAGCGAGCGATCCTTTTCATCCTTTGCCTTCTTCTGCGCCTCAGCTGCGGGTAAGCAGGGGGATCTGTCAAGCGCCAGCGCAGGCTCGCAGTTCCTTCCATCACGTTTAGTGGTCCTACGGTAAGTATCGGTGCTTGCCCAATTTCTGTGGCGTATACGAGCTATGAGTTTTCGGGTACCACGACAGCCGCACCGACGGCGACAAGAGTCGGACAGTACAAGCATCACTTGAGAAACGGCATAAATTAGTTTTTTGGTTCTATGATTGCTGGCACATCTGCCAGCTGTTTAGCGAGGTGGCGGCGGGCCACCATTACCATCTGTACTGAGCAGATCTGTCGAACGCAATGATGAAGGCGTAGAAAGTTTCGTTTTGATAGAGAAATTATCGTGCCCTCGAATGGGCTCATTTTTATGCGGGATGGTAGTCGATGGTCTTAACAAGCTCCTAAATAACCCGCACACCTCATAATTGGCCTGCATATCTCCCTGACATTTGTCACATTTCCTCAAATGACGAACGTCGTGAGAAACATTGCATTTTGTTCAAGAAACAGGATAAATATGCACTGGACGTTTTTTGGGCCGTTGTAATCTCGCCAAATGCTTCGCTGTAAAACCGCGAAACAACGCGCGAAACTTACGATTCGTATAGGTAATAATGATACATCGACCGCGCAATTTGTCTATTATAAACGCTTCCTGTATCTTCTTGCTTGCGGAATTATGCTTATCATGTGCCTCACTTCCTGAGTGAACGCTACGGACGTACGATGCGACAGTTTTCAACAGCTACGCCGTTCGCTTAAATATAGATCTCGGTGATACCAGCTCGGTAAGCTCGATAGCACTGGAGTCGAGTGCACTTCTCTGCAATGTGAGCATCCGGAAGCTACTGACCTGGTGCTTTGTGTAGGCCGCGTCGAAGAATTTTGAACCTTCCAGCTGTTCTGTTTGAATATTTACCGGTGATTCACCCTGCGGCAAAGGTAAGGATAAACTGTCAGTGGAAGAATAGTGTAGTGCTACTTGTAGCCTATATCGACTGGTTTGTGTGTCGCTCCCATAAACACAACTCCGTTTTCTAGAAGAGTGTAGCTTGAGAACGTGCATCCAATGTTTCCTGACAGCACATTTCTAAGTTGCTTTTCAGAAGAGACGCCTACGAACTAGTTTAACACAAGCTTTATATCGCAATCGCTTGATGGCTGCAGTTTTACTTACGTGTTTTTTTCCCCTTGATTGTCAACTCTCTCCACGCCACTAAGTTAATGAAAAAAAAAAGAGTGCTGTGATGTGTGCGAATTATTCGCGTGAGCCCAGTGTAGCCAATAATGGACATACCAAGTTTATGTATAATTCGCGCGCTCTGTAAAGTTTGAAACTATAGTATATGGATGTTTGTTCAAGTAAACCAAAAGTTCGGAAGTTTTCTAGGGATTAAGTGTGCAGAATGCTAAAGTTTAAAGGAATAATTATTTTTTCAGCCGCTTTTAAATCATGAGAGTTTATCGTAGCTAAGGGACACCAAAAAACTTTAAATAAGGGTTTAAGTACTCCGCACCACAAAAAAAAAGTGGCCCGATAGACTATTTATCTCAAAACAGCCTGAGGAGATATTTCTATCCTGTGAGCCTTCCATCCTATGCGCCTTCCAGCTTGAGTGAATGGTTTCGCGTAAAGCGCGTCCATTGACCGCAGAGGATGTATTTACGAGACGTAACAGGCTTTCATGATTCGGTGACGTAGTAGTTACGTTGATTCTGTTTTCTTTTCTTTCTAGGAAGCCTAAAACATGAACTGCTCACGAGGAACACTTGTCTTTGCGCTAATTTGCATCGGTATGTACTCTGTGCAAAACATGAGAAATTGAAGAAACGTTGACGAGATCTAATTAAGGTGACTGTTTGGGTATGCTGATAAGACATGATAGAGACTAAAAGCCCACAAGACGATGGACAGAGAAGAGGCTTGAGACACAGGAGCGCTGACTTACAACATTTTGTTTGGAAACAAGCAGCCGTATATACGGCCAAGAAGAGCAAGAAAAAAAACCCGTGACGCATCACGTGTGCACCGCCCGCAGATAATTACAATCTTTACGGAAAGAAGAAAAAATCGCCCTTCGTGGATAGAGCGATTGACGGTTTTGACACACAGTTGTCACCCAACCTGCCAATCACTTATGCTCTCATGATCTCACAGGTTAACTGAGTACTACTTTTGCTAAGAATTGAGTAGGCATCATATACCGGACCACACATGGGCATTCTTATCTCCATTGACTGTGACAGTGCGTATCCGAAAACCCTCACCTCATTTCATACCCATTGTAGCGATGCTCCCGAAGCCTATTATCATTCAGATAACGTCCACACTGACCTACGTATACAGTTTGCCCACAAGTGAAAGGTAGATTGTAAATGATTTCTTGCGCACATTAATCAAACTTAGACTGATGCCTCCTTTTGAACGCAAGCTTCGCAAACCGTGATGTTTTGAATGAAGTTTCGCAAAACCGTGGCACATCACGGATGGTTTTAGGGGCGAAGCTCCTCTTAGTCTAACTTTGTCACGTCTCCGTTGTCCGGCGTAACCACCTTTGCAAACTGCCCACTCCTTCGTCTTTGCAAACATTCCACTACGACCCATCACCGATCCTTTGCAAACTGCCCACTACTTCGTCTTTGCAAACATCCCACTACGATCCATCACCGATCCATTACTTCACCGACCATAAAGCCGTTATAACGAAGGGGGAAGCCACCTTTGCAAACTGCCCACTACTTCGTCTTTGCAAACATCCCACTACGACCCATCACCGATTCATCGCTTCACCGACCATAAAGCCGTTATAATGAAGGGGGAACGTTAGCCACGTCTAGCAACCACTTACGATTATTAAAATTTCTTGTATAAATATATACAGTGTTTGTCACGTCTTTGATGATGTACTGGGCTATCGCTTTGATTATTACTGGGCGAAACCACTGAAGATCTCACAGTGTAACCATGATTGCTTCAGGAGCTTCGCCCAAGCTCTTCATCATTCACCCGTGGATATGCTGGGAATTTTTTTTCGCCATATAAGTGGTTGCTTGTTTCCAAAAAAAAAAAAAGTAGCGTAGCTTGAACAGTGAAGCAAGGCCAGAGAAACAGCGCAGCTAATCAGCACCTGGCTGGCCCTGGCCTTTACGAGGTTATGCTTGGTTTTGCAATGTAAGTTTTGGAACGTGACGCTTGTTTGCCAAGTTTTCTGCGAGGCATTATCAAATCACTTCTCGAAAGTAACCTAGCTGGTTTGGCTGAGTTTGCTCTGCACTGACACAGGTGTTCTGTTCCAAGTCTAGGCAAAGCCATCTGCGGCTAATTGGGGCTAGGCTAAGCACAAGCAAGCATTTCTATGTAATTTATTTATTGGTTATTGATTTACTGATTAGCTATCGATTGGCTATTACAAGGTATTGACCATGCATTTTGATCTAGGTTGAGCTCAACCAAGCATTTTGTAGAATTTATTGGTTATTGATCGATTATCGATTACCTATTCATTGGCTATCCATTGGCCATTACGAGGCATTGTCCATGTATTTTGGGCTAGACTAAGCTCAATCAAGCATTTTCTAGAATTTATTGGTTATTGATCGATTATCGACTAACTGTTGGTTGGCTATCACATGGTATCGATCGCTAGACTAAGCTTACCTAGTCGCAATCATAATCAGCTAGAGTTCGCCAGGTTTAACTAATCTTGACTTAGAGTATCTAGGCTGCGCAAAGCCAGGCCGAGTTGTACCATCGTCTTCGACTAAACAGTGCTTATGTAAGCAGTTTACGGTACCGCTTTGTTAAAAAAATCCGTACTCTAATAACTGTGGCTCCGTAGAAACTGTCGAGCATATTTTGTTTGAGTGCCGAGCGTATGCCGAAGAGCGTGCGCTCTATGAACAATGCATGCATATGCTGACCAAAAGAACTTATCAATTGACTGTGTCTTGGGCCCTTTACCCTGCGCCACGCAACAGAGGCAAGCGATGAAACTACTATTTAGATATTTAGAGAGTATCGGTCAGCTCGACAAACTTTAATGGCACCTTGAAAGCACGTAATAAGTCACTGTCAGCACACGTCCCCGCCCAAGAGACAAAAAACTCAGTTTGTGTTTTTACCTCTGTTTTATTATATTTTAACTTTTTATATTTTTTTATCTCTCTCTCTCTCTGTGTGTCTTTCAGTCCCCAATCCCCACGCCGAGTAGCAAGTCAGCAAATTTACACACGCCGGCTAAATGCTCTGCCTCTCAATAACGAGCTCTCTCTCTCTCTCCGCTGTTAATATTGTTGTAAGTCAGCACTCTTGATTTTCAAGTCTTTTCTCTGTCCTCGTCTCTTGCACTTTTAGTTTCTATCACGTTTACGAGAGACATTTTTTTTGCTCTGGTTATGCTCTAAATCAGGAAGAACACTTCGACATGCAAATGACTCTGACTGTGGAAGTTTTAAACAGTATTTTGTTTTTAAGAGTGACCTGTTAGTATCAGAAAGGGAGAGCGAACAGTCAGTTTTAACGACTCGCGGGTGCGACCAGAAAGAGAGCGAACAGTCTGAACAACTCGCCAGTGCGAGTCGTCGGTCATGCTGAGTTTCCCGGCGTGTGAAGAAGCCTCGCCCGCCTTTTTTTTTTTACAGCACAGTTGTTATGGTAGAGGTTTGCCGTGTGTCGTAGATAGAAAATTATCGTCATTGTGATCCGGCACGTGCTCAATCACCGCCCAAGCATTCTGTACAGATGGTTAACAAACGAAAGTGAGAAGTGCCCATCAGCTCTGCTGTGAACCTGCCTTGCGAGACTTGCCTAAGCCGCGCTAAATTTTCTGTCACTATTAATATTAGACCACCGGAAAAGTTAGCTTTATTGAAAGGCAAACAGGGCAGGTTTTGTTCATATTCAATCCAGACAATATTCGTGACAAAATCACGACATGATTATAAGCCACGTCGAATTTTGACCACCAGGGTTCAAAACCGTACCTAAATTTAAGTACGAACATATGTCGATAGGTGCTAGCGCCATAATACGTGTAGAGCTGCGCTCACATTTGGCATTCGGAAGTGTTGCAGTCGACGGTAGTTTTTTTTTTTTATTCGAGTTCTTCATGCATTCATATTATGCCATGGCAGCTTTGGCATATACCAAGTTAATGAAGCGACCATGAAAGCAGCAAGACGTAGGCGTTTAGGTAGGTAAGTAGATATAGAGGGTGTGTTTTTTTTTAGAAAATACAGATTTCAAAATAAAAACTCTATGGCAGTCGGGCTCCTGTTGCTTTCGCACTTGATCGCTATGTCGAGGCGGAAATACTTTCCCACAAATAAAATGACATTGATGCGACTAAATGACAAAACTCGTTAATTAACTCTTTAATTATTGACTCGAGGGCAGTCGACTACACTACAAAGTTGTAGTGCATGCTCATTTATGGCATACCCATTTTTTTAGTAATCACGAAAGTTGGACGTGATTCAAGATATTCAACATCGAATTTTAAAGCGGCCCTGTTAACTTTTTCAGCAAACTTCTTCAGCAAAACTTTTTCAGAAAACGCTGCCGATCGGTAGTCGAGGCTCCTGAAAACATGTGAGCCAAACATTATAGCGCAGCACGTGGCCTGGAATTAACAATTAATTTTCAAAATTAGCTAGCAATCGCTCGTTCTTCTCTCGAAAAATGATGGCATAATCCAAAAAGACCGCGTCATAAACACAAACTCCACGACCATTGGCTGATTTGAGCATCGTGCGCTGCACAGTTACCGCGGCCGCCGCAGAATGCCGCGACTTGTCCGCGCTGCACTCTAATAGTGCTAGAATTACACACAGTATAGAATCACGCCAGCGCTCCTGCGATTACTCCGAAAGTAATCCGCGTGTTCAAAAAAAAAATTAAGGAAAGAAATCGCTCTAGGTCACGGCACGGGCTAACGAACAGACGTATACTTCTTGCCCCCTTATAATCCTCGTTGGTACGAATGGAGAGCGAAATTGCTTAAAGTATGCGACAAATCCCTCTAACATTGTTCGTACTTCATGTTTTGTGGTAGTCGATTCGTGAGGCAATAAACTCCTTTAATGAAGACATTCGATGATTACTTAGAAAAATGTTGCAGGGCCCCTTTAAGGGCGATATCGAAACTGATCGCGCCCGGCGCGCAGGGAACGCGGTCTCTTTGTTACGTAAGACTGGAACTACGCGTGACAAGGAACTGACGAAACTTGAATCAAGGCGCGCCGAAGCAGGATCTGGTCAAGGAAAGCGGCAAGCATTCTGAGATACACAAGTAGACAGCTTATTCTTTAGGTGCGATGTGTGGTGCTAATCTGTTTTTTTTTCCCTTAAAGTATAAACAGGTGCGAAAAAATATTTCTCCTGTCTACAAGGAGAAGCGCCATTGTGGCTGCCCCCGAGTTTTATGCTTCGCAGACAAAGAAAAGGTTGATATTGCGGTTCTATTGCGCACAGCTCGAGAGAAACAGATAAGCACCAAACACCACATGCAAACGTAAGGCGACCCGCTGGCGTAAGGGAGATGACTAGCCGCTTTTCACGAAAAGATACAGCCACCACGCGCCTTCATTCAAATTTCGCCACTTCCGTGTCACGGCAAGTTCCGGTCTGACGTAACAGAACAGTCGCATTTCGTGCGCGCCGGGCGCGATTATTTCGATATCAGCCTGGACATTTGATGATTAATATCTCGAATTGCGTGCAGCTTTAGTGATTTCTAAAAAAAATGGGTATGCCCTAAGTTGTCACGCACTACAACTTTCTGATATAAACAACTGCCCTGAAGTCAATAATTAAAGGTTAATTGAAAAGTTTTTTTGTTAATTTGTCGCGACAGTGCCATTTCAGCTGCGGCGACTCATTTCCGCTTCGACGTGGAGCTAGTGGGCGAAAACTACAGGAGCCTTAGTGTCATAAAAATTTTGTGAAACATCTGTATTGTCTAGGAAAAAGCACACCCTATAAATAGACAGCTAGATAGATCCTGTAAAAGTGCCCTTGGTTCGGCAAGAAACGCTTCGCATTTGGTAATATTGTAGCGTATCTACTGGAACGCTGTACCGCCCTTGGGTTGCATGTTTCAGTTCACTTTTTCGGTGCTCCGAATGTTGAAACACGGCACTCTGTAATTTCTGTAAGTAAAAATTTTCGACACCTCTGCACAACGACCTGTGTAGTTGGTAGTCTCTGTACACCGTATAACTTAAGGCGTATATTCAAGGCTAGTATTTGGCACGCTGATATCTTACGCGAACAGTGTAAGAAAAGGACAAAAATGCTGCTATTGTTTTCTGCTTCTGCAGGCTTGAACAATAACAAAGAAGATTGAAGCGTTATGATAACAATGAATACATTTAGTCATTACAACCAAAAAGCAGATAAGTGCAGAGTATATCGAACAGTCTGAAAGAAATAGCAGCTGAGTGTTTATCCCTGTTATGTGATGGAAGTGTAATATTCATGCA
The DNA here is from genome assembly GCF_013339695.2 of Rhipicephalus sanguineus. Taxonomy (NCBI): domain Eukaryota; kingdom Metazoa; phylum Arthropoda; class Arachnida; order Ixodida; family Ixodidae; genus Rhipicephalus; species Rhipicephalus sanguineus. The sequence goes on along the minus strand of NC_051182.1, from coordinate 98,999,981 downwards.
TTGTGAATAATACGACCATCTTTCTTCTTACAGCTTATCTTGTTTTTTTCACGGACGAAGCGGATGCCAAGATACTTCTGAAACTTAAGAAATTGCTAAAAAAATTGAAATTATTAACTTGCATACTGGGTTAAACAATTGCCATGATGTCATTTATCATGCCTTTCAAGCTTGACAAAATATGATTAAGCTCATGATGCTGAGGAAAAATGCGGGCACAGAGAAGCGACAAACCTTGCGAATAATAAACATGGCCCTATTGCTCATCACAAAATTTTCAACTTTTTTTCGGAAGTTCTTATTTTGCCACACACAAGGCTATGAGGATATATCGGTGTTTATGATATACGGAGCGGCCACCTATCGGAAGCACCTGACTGACGTAGTATGGAGGTCACGGAGGCGCACTCCTTATAGATTCAGCCGCCGTCGCTCAATAAAGCGTTGCGCGGGCGCTCAGATATCTGTGTAGGGCGCAACGTCCACATATATGGACGCAACTGGTTTATTCCAGTTCCTTGGACTAGTGGCCGAGAAAGAGCACGATACATTGCGCATAGGATGAATTGAACCTTCTGCACATTCGCTGTGCCTTCCCTTAACCTCGGTGTGCTGAGTATGACTAGAGCCGACCACTTTTGGTAAAGGCACTGTGATATTTGACGGCTCGGTTGACGTGCCGTGCATGTGCCGAGGCCAACGTCAAACATAGTTATGATACCAAAACCGGGAAAGCGCCTACAGCTGGAAAATCTAAGACCGATATCGCTGACGTCTTGCGTCGGAAAGGTCATGGAGCACGTGGTTTTCGCGAGACTAACCAACTTTCTCGAGGACCGCGACCTGATTCCTCACACCATGCTAAATTTCAGGAGGAACCTCTCCACGCAGGACGCCATGCTACAAATCAAGCACCAGGTAATAGACAGCGCGACCAGATCCATCAAAGCAGTATTAGGCCTAGATCTTAAGAAAGCGTTTGACAACGTCAAGCACTCAGCTATACTGATCCGAATAATGGAATTAGGACTCGGTAAACGGACATACGACTACGTGCGTGATTTTCTCACGGACAGGACAGCGAAGATCACGCTGGGCGTTCTCGAGTCCGGAGAGATAGAGATGGGCAGCGCCGGTACCCCTCAGGGCTCGGTGCTTTCGCCCATGCTCTTTAACCTCGCACTCGTAGGGTTACCGCCTAAATTAGAGGAGATTGACGGGCTCTGCCACAGTCTGTACGCAGACGACATAACCATGTGGGTAACGCGGGGATGTGACGGCCAGATCGAACAAACGCTACAGAGAGCCATCGACACGGTTCAGAGTTTTTTAGAGGGCACGGGCCTCACCTGCTCGGCTGAGAAATCCGAGCTACTAGTCTACAAACCTACGCGCAGAGGTCGCAAACCCAAAGAAAGCGAACAAAGCGGAAATAACGCACAAGAAGAGATACGGCTGACAACTTCGGAAGGACACGCAATTCCCAAAGTAGACATTATACGCGTGTTAGGCTTGCATCTCGCAGCCAATGGGCACAACGGTGAAACCATTCGCAGGTTGGAAAAAGCGGTAAATCAGACCATCAGATTGCTAAAACGCATTACAAACAGACACAGCGGTATGAAAGAAGGCAACACCATTAGGTTTGTGCAAGCCTTCGTCCTTAGTAGAATCACGTACGTTGCCTCTTACTTAAAGTGGCAGGTAGCCGAGAAAGCGAAATTAGATTGTTTGATCAGGAAAGTTTATAAGCAAGCCTTAGGGTTACCGAAGAACACAAGAACGATGAAATTGTTGGAACTAGGTTTGCACAACACGCTGGATGAATTAATAGAAGCGCACGACATAGCCCAATACGAACGACTATCAAAGACAAAAACGGGTAGGCACATCCTTGAAAAGCTAGGCATAGGCTATCACACGCAGCAAGGTGAAAGAGCAGACGTACCCGCGACGGTGAGAGAAAGAGTAGTAGTTCCGCCGCTGCCCAAAAACATGCACCCGGATCATCACGCCGGTAGAAGAAATAAGAGGGCGCAGGACTTGCACAGGAAATTCGGGAATAGCAAGGAAGCGGTATTCGTGGACGCGGCCAGATACGCGCGCAGGTGTGGCTATGTGGCCACGGTGGTCAACTGCGAAGGAATATGCAAGACGAGTGTTACGGTGCAAACCACACTCACCGAGACGGTCGAGGAGGTGGCCATCGCCCTCGCAGTGGCCACCACCGAGGCCGAAGTAGTAATTAGTGACTCGCAAGCGGCGAAACGTAACTATGCTAACGGCCGGGTCTCCCGAGAGGCACTGCGAATCCTAACGAATAACGAGCAAAAAATCCGAAACAAAAATGACACTTTCGTTATATGGACCCCCGCACACACAGAAACCCCGCTGGCCGGCAACGAGGCGGCACACGCGGCAGCTCGAGAGCTCACGAACCGAGCCGTTGCGAACGCCAACGCCGCTTCGACCGAGGTTACATGGAGAAGAGTGGGAGTGGGAGGAACGTATGACTAGCTACAATGAAATAACGCAGCACTACAAGCTAGGAAGATGCTAATACCCACCGCCACACAATAGATTAAATAAAAAGCAGGCAGTTGCATGGCGACAGCTGCAAACACACACTTACCCAAACCCATTTATCTTTCGTCTCTGTTACCCTGATATCTATTTGACAGACAAATATAAGATGTGCGATGCAAGGGCAACACTGGGCCACATACTATGGGAGTGCTCGAGCTTAGACGAGAAAGCACACGGAAACCACGAGGAGGCAGTATCGAACCGCAGGGTGCGCTGGGAGGAGGCTCTGCTCAGCTCCGCAATCGAACAACAACTTTGGGCCGTCCAGCGAGCCGAAGGAAGACGCCCGAGCCCAAGGGCTCGCGGCCGATGCCTAGGCCGGGGTTGAGGCCTACCCCAAGTCAAGTTCACTGGACTTTATAAATAAAGTTATTTCTCTCTCTCTCTAAATAAATACAACAACAACAACAACAAAAAAGGAAACTGCGCATGCATTTTTAGCCTACGATTTGATTCTTTCTATGTAAAATAGAGCATGGTTGATTACACAATAATAAATTATTTAATTACATGTCAATTACACCACATACTAAAACTTGCTAAATACCGCCTATAACTTCCTTTTCTTTCCTGGAATGCAATATCGAGTGCGTTTCAGTTATTTTTCCGCGAATTTTACATATTTACAAATTCGCGCCTGAAGGGGAGCATTTAGGAAACCTCAACACAGTGGAAGCAAAAGCATTGCAAGACTCTGGGAGAAGCTAGTAACTCCATCGTGCCTTATCCGGGCGGACTGTAAACGCAGAGATTCGCACGCAGGACGTAACGCTTCTCCAAATACAACGCACTGCCAGTGTGACAAGTTGTAGCGACGAAGTTCTCAGAGTCGTTATTTGCGCGAAGGAAGCAATCACATGAAGTCGTGTTAAATGCGAAGCATTTCTTAGCGAACCTCTGACACTGAGCGTTATCTATCTACTCTATCTATCTATCTATCTATCTATCTATCTATCTATCTATCTATCTATCTATCTATCTATCTATCTATCTATCTATCTATCTATCTATCTATCTATCTATCTATCTATCTATCTATCTATCTATCTATCTATCTATCTATCTATCTATCTATCTATCTATCTATCTATCTATCTATCTATCTATCTATCTATCTATCTATCTATCTATCTATCTATCTATCTATCTATCTATCTATCTATCTATCTATCTATCTAGCTGGCTACGTCCGAGTGCTCTCGTGATCGCCTCCTTAACTTGGGGTAGACAAACATTGGTATGAGAGGATAACAGAGTTTGACGAATATGACTGTGGTCATGTTATGAATAATGTGAAAATCCTCTCGCTTACGTCGTCAAACACTTTCCTCCAGACACCTGTGGCACATACCTGTTTACCACAGGCCGCGGTGTACGGGTATGCGCCACAGGTTTGTGATTGACAGTTTGTATCTACCCAGGAACGGCGAGAACAGAGATTGGTAGTTTAAATGCGAGAGCATTAAGAAAAACCGACATCGGCAGCGTTGACCCGACGAATGGAAAGAATAAAAACTCAGCCGGAATCGAAGCCAAGGATTCTGCGTGGCAACCAGGTGTTCTACCACAGAGCTACGCCAAGTCTATAAACTTGCTTGGAAAAACAGGCTATGCAGGCGTAATGTCGGTGCAGCGTGAATTGTGGTTGTGGTACTGGCTATCTAATTTTCCAAGAAAGCAATAAACACTGCATATGTAATCCTACGATACAGGCGTCATATCAGATTAACGTCTGTGGTTCCAGTGTTGGCTCCACTTTTATAGAGTCTAATTAACATTACATTTTTATTCCTATGATTCAGCAAGCTATATTGAAGCATTGCTCGACCCCTGAGGAACACATTAACGAAAAGTTACGTATGATATTCACATGATTGCACCTTAAAGTGCACTTAGTTTCGATAATACTGACGTTAAGGCAGACGTTACGTCGCACCATGTTACCCTTTAAACGCCATTGTTGTCGACCTTCCCGGTAAGCTCACGATCACACAGCTACTACACTTACAAAAACACGTCGATCCACCTCGTAACCCTTGGCTCAAAGCCATAAAATACAGCATAGAAGTACTCGCTGACTGGTTCGCATGAAATCGATTCCGACAACGCGTGGGATCTGCCAATTATTTTTCTAATGGAAAACATCAGCAGTTGTCAACTGATTGCTGTGATCGCACGGTTTTCGACATGTGATGTGTTTATGTTCAGTGCTGGGGTGCTATGCAGGATGGCCCGAGCTTCTCGGGCACACGAGTTTGCTCCGAGCTTGCATTACGGTGGTCATGACAGGAAGACAGTGCGGAGCACGCGATAGCAGCGTTGATAAAAACGGCTACAAGAACGAGCATGGCGTCACGTACGCATGTGCGGCATTTGCGGCGGTTTTCAAAGGAACACCGCGTGCGAACGCGTCAGCGCCGCCACTCAGTCAACATTTTGACAGTGCAGCGACGTCAGCGTGATTGTCGCACTATCTTTTTGCCAACTGATCATCGCGCCTCCCACGGGCGTGTTCGTGGGCGTTTGTCCTCTTTCGGAAAATTCTTTCGTTCCACCTGCAGCATGGAAATTTCCACTTCCGAAGGCAACAAAGGTGCACGCGCAGCACTCTGGTGCAGCTCGTTTCGCTTCTCTGGAATATTACAGATAAATAAACGGGCACGTTACTGCTATACTTACATTACACGTCTGAAGATTTTTCTGTAGTAGCGAATCGGTAGAAACAATGCCTCCACAAACAAGTAAATAGTAAACAAGTAAATAGTTCTCGCCGAAGATCCCACCAGGGGCGCTTGCTTCATAGCTGTGAGTGGTACGTCATGAGAGCGGTGAAAGTGAATGCGAGACATCGTACCCACGTGATAATATAACCTTTAGTTCTTCGTGCGTGTGTGCATATATAGTCTGTGCGATTAGGCTCATAGATGAATCGTGCCGCTCGCTGGCGTTGCGTCGTGAGCACTGTTCCTCGGCAAGAGGAAACGCGGTGGGCGGACCCGCTCTTCGCCGCGGGCGTCTGTCAATCAAATTTATTGACGCGCGAACTCGGGCACAAACTCGTTGATTCTCAAAAAGGCCCCAGTTCAACTCGGCACTGTCATAGTGCCGGTGTGCTTGTCAAGTGTTTTATGCGGTGGACGCTACTCAGCAGCTTCTTTGCATATAAAATAATTTGGTCAGCCTGCACTACTTCTGCAATGCTGGGGCCATCGGAGGAGCTTTTGGTCACCTAGCTTCTTCCAGCTTTTTACGTGGCTCGTCAACTCAGTATGCTTGGTCTGCATCGGAGCAATGACCGTGTCAGTTCGGTTTCAATATTGGTGCTATTGATTAGGAAAGTCTTAACTAACATGATATTGAATGTCCTTTCTTAATTGTTAATGTTTTAATTACCACGACATGAATTACCCAGGTTTATTTCGCAAGGTCCTGAATAGCACAGATGTAATTAGCATAATACTAATTAGCACGATCCTAATTAACACGACTTCAGTGAGTAAGATCATTATATTAGTCGTAAGTACACGCTCCAATTAGCATCGTGTTAATTAGCACTAATTGTTAAAGTTTTTGTGCGCGACTCAGTTTCTTCTCCTTTCTTGGACTTTTACGCCAACATCAGGTTCTTCCTCGGTGTACTAACAAGACGTCGGGTGAAGACTCCGCGGGCTCGGCGCCTTACAGGTACGACGTTCCTTTATCGAAGGCTTGGTTGATACGCTACCGCTACGGTGGTTGGCAGCCATCGCCACGAGCCCTATGCTCGTCCAAGCGTGTCCAGCCATATGAGTGATAACCAAGGGCATAATGAAAAGCCTGGGGGCTTACAGGCGCGACAAAACATCATAAAGCCAGCACGTTTACTCGTTCACAACCGTGAAACGGCTTCAACGAGTTCAGGAGCAATGGATGACGATGAAGCGGAGAGCAAGAAGCCCCGCTTAGAAGAGAACAAGTTCGACGATAAAACGTCAACTTATGACTTCAGTGATGAAGAAGACATGGGCGAAGATGAGCCGTTTACGCTGGTGACTTATAAGAAAAAGCGAGCAGAGGGCATCCCAGTTGTCTTTCGTCCAACAGGCGAAGGTACTAGTTTCTGGCAAGTGAACCCCAATCGAGTGTCAGCCGAAATAGTTTCCGCTGCCAAGGAAAAAGTGCAGTCATTCAGGACGACCAGAGATGGAAGTTTCAGTGTCAGCGTTGCTTCCTTAGCATCAGCAAAACGCCTTCTGATGCTTTCGAATGTAGGCGGCCTAGAAGTCAGGCCTTTCATCCCAGAGTCATACACGCGAAACGTTGGGAAAGTGAGAAATGTGCCTCTGCAGTATTCGGACGAACAACTCTTAGAGTACTTGAAAGATGCTGGGGTTATATCGGCGCGCCGACAAATGAAGTATTACCGCCAGGAAGATGGAGCAGTGACGTCGCGTTCACTTCACACAGTAATACTGACTTTCCGAGACGACCGCCCAATTCCAGGAAGAATTTACTTGGGATTCACCAGTCATCCAGTGGAGGAATATCTTGGTCCAGCACTTCGGTGCTATAATTGTCAGCGATTTGGACACATGGCGAAAAGTTGCCGCAGCACACGTCGGTGCAAGATCTGCTCAGAAGACCATGACCACAAGGAGTGCAAATCAGTTCTTCAGCCTAAGTGCGCGAACTGTGCGGGCAATCACGCTGCCTCCTACTCAGGCTGCCCGCAGAACAAGGCTGCTGCACAAATGCGACGACATGAACTTATCCACGGAAGACAACCGCGCCGCAACGAAGCCTCTCCAAATCCTGCGATTGTAAATCCTGTACGCGATCACCCACCTCAGCGGACACCGCAACCACCACATCAAAGAGACGCTTCAAGAGAACCACAAAAAGAAACAAGGGTAGAAAAGCCAAGTGCCCCTACTTACGCTTCAAAGCTGCGACATCCGGCAGAAAGTAATGGACCCGAGAGCTCTAATGTTTGCACACGAGTGAAACTCCACGTCGTTCTCAGCGACCCTCAGGAAAAATACCAGCCAATACCGACCACACCAGTGCATCAGTGACGGAACTCATTCTGCCAATGCTTTTCGCTGCAATTAGAGCAATCCTGTCTGCTCTGCCGGAAGCAAATAACCTACCAGAAGTGAAAGCCCTGTTACCTCTGGAAGCACTATTGTGCAAACAATCCGGGTCAAACCTGCAGCAAGTAGCATATGAATAACCGCTTCAAAAATGTCTCCATATTCCAGTGGAATGCCAACAGTCTTCGAAGGAAGTGTGCTGACTTTCGTAAACTGCTTGTGCAGTATAACTTTCCAATACTTTGCATTCAAGAGGCTGGAATGAATGATGATTTCCGTCTCTCAAACTACGTGATATACAAGTCGTCTCGTCGAGGTGGAGTTAGCAGAGTGCACTTGTGTGTCAGAAAGGACCTACCATCTTATCAAGTTCAGTCAAGCGATTCTGACTTTCCGGAATTCATTGCATGTAAGGTATTGTTTGATAAGCTGTGCATAACAGTGATTAATGTTTATCTACAACCTTCAAGCCGTATTTCAGTGGACGAGCTAGTGGATATCTTCAAAATTTCTAGTTCTAATATCTTTATTTGTGGAGACTTTAATGCACATAATATTATCTGGGGCAGTGATCGCTGTGATGCACGTGGTAACGTTGTAGAGAGCGCCATAGACAAGTGCAATTTGACAGTTTTAAATGACGGATCACCAACATTCCTTCGCGGGTATAATTACTCTAGCTGTATAGATATAACTTTATGTTCACAAGATCTAGTGAATGGTGTGGGTTGGTCAACGGATTTGGAAACACGCGGAAGTGATCATTTTCCAGTCCTTGTAAATCACCCTAACATGCGGAGTGATGACATCCGGCGCTACAGCAGATTGACGAACTGGAAAGCTTTTCGGTTTCGCCTAAGCAGTCAACTTAGTCAACATACAAGCGTTGAAGAATTTACGGAATTTTTACAGGATAATGTGAACATGTGCACAAAGAAGGTTCCAATTCCGAAAGACTACGCTGCAGTTGACGGAGAATACGAACACTTCAGAGCCATTAGACGCCGGTCTGAAAGAGCGTACCGACGGAGCGGTAGTTTAGAAGCTTACAAAAGCGCTCAGAAATCCACAATGTCATGCGCAAACGGATGGAAAATTTAGGAAAACGGCGCTGGCGTGGTTTCTGCGGCACGCTTTCTCCACACACCCCTGTTCCGAGAATATGGTTGGTAATTCGAGCGTTTAACGGCCCTGTAACACAGAGCTTCCCATTTCGTGCCCTCGCTTTAGCTCTAGACACGCAGGAAATAGCGGTTGCAGATGAATTTTGTGAACTTATCTGCAGACCTGGCTCTACATCAAATTATGCAACATTTAATAATTCTGTTGCGTTAGCAAAGCAGAAAATTAATGCTTGCTATTGGGCACAACATCCTCAACTAGACGCCGCATTCACATTAAGCGAACTGCAATGTGCAATTGCTTCATGTCGTCAAAAGTCTGCTGCTGGGACCGGATGGCGTTACTTACAATATGCTAAAAAACCTCGGGCCGACAGGCACCAAAGCTCTTTTAGACATTTATAATAATCTATGGACAGAAGAAGTTGTACCGCAACCTTGGAAAGTGGCTCGAGTTATTCCGATTCTAAAACCTGGAAAGACGCCCTTGTGCCTTGATTCTTTTCGTCCAGTCAGCTTGACAAGTTGCTTATGCAAGGTAATGGAAAAGATGATTGGCGCGAGACTTGAGTGGTGGTGCAACGAAACGGATGTGTTGTCCAACTACTTAACAGGTTTTAGAAAGCAGAGATGCACAATGGATGCTATAATAGACGTAGTAACGTACGTGGAACACGAACGCGCCTGCGGTAACGCGACGGTCGCAGTATTCTTGGACATAAAGAGGGCATTCGACACCGTCAGTCACGTGCATGTTCTACTGAGTATGTTGGAACTCGGAATGTCCGGAAAGTCCTTGCGATGGATTTCTGAATTTTTATCAGATCGCAAGATATTTGTCCAGACGGGTGAAGGAAAGAGTGCAGAACACGATGTCAAGCAAGGAGTGCCACAGGGAAGTGTGCTTAGCCCTTTTCTATTCAACTGTGTCATGGCTGATTTAGCAAGACGACTGCCATCTCAGTTACGATTCTCGCTGTATGCAGATGATGTGTGCATTTGGACATCTGGAACTAATGTTCAGTTAATTCAGACGGCACTACAAGAGGGCATTAATACCATCAACAACTTTTTAATAGAGAGAGGGATGGCTCTGTCGCATGCGAAGACAGCTGTGTTGCCCTTCACCCGTAAGAAGTTAAAGAATTTTAATCTTAGTCTGGAAGGACGACCTTTATTGATTGTGACACAGCATCGATTCCTTGGAATAGTACTTGATCGGCAGCTATCCTGGACACCACACATAAAAAAACTCGAAAACGATGTTAATGCAACAGTAAATATACTTCGCAGAATTGCTGGTACGTCGTGGGGTGGATCAGTGTCGTCCCTACTCAATGTTCACAATGCTTTAATAAGACAAAGAATTGCGTACTCTGCGGCAATCTTACACGGCCTTTCACCCACGTTGGAACAGAGGCTTCAAAGGCTTTTAGCTAGGGGATTACGCATATGTCTAGGAGTTCCACGAGCGACTTCCAGTTCCCTTGTAATAGCAGAGACTCGCCAATCTCCCTTCACAGTCATGAGAAGTATAGAAACATGTCGGCATTTTTTTCGTCTTCAGACGCAACATAAAAACCACCCATTGGCTCTGGAGATATTACAAAGGAATAGAAGCCATGTTCATAAAGAAATTAAGGAAAGAGCCAGTATATTGCCAAGAAATGCATTTTTTAACTCTGACGTTGATTATCCTCCATGGCTACTTACGCTACCAAAGGTCGAAGTGTCAGTGGACGGCATAATCAGAAAAAATGACATGTTCATTCTAGCCGCCCAACAACTAGCGCTCTACCAGATATATATGCGATATCCGGACTACATACATGTCTATACAGATGGCTCCAGTGTACCAAAATCTTCAACTTCAGCATTTATTATACCGCACCTCAAGGTACAAGATTCATTTAAATTATCTCGCGTTACATCGTCTACAACAGCTGAACTATTCGCTATTCTAAGTGCTATAAAATTTATCAATTCTGTAAGAGATGCTCAGAAATGGGTAATTTTCAGTGATTCGCAGGCGGCACTAACATCACTCTGTGGCACAAAAGCAGAAACAATTAATAATAGTCTGATCTACGAAACACTTAAAGAGCTCACCAAGGCCAATCAAAAGCATCATGAAATAATGTTCCAGTGGATACCGGGACATTGCAACATTCCTGGCAATACAGCAGCTGATGAAGCAGCACGGCAAGCACACCGCAAAAAAGATATCGTTTCTATCCCAATATCGAAAAATGAATTGCGAAGCATTTTAAAGACACAATCTTTCAATATGTGTAGAAATGCGTGGTTCGACGAAAATTCTAAAAGCTCCGATTTATATCATGTAGATCCACTTATCGAATTTGAAATTCCGTTGTCTTTAGACAGAAGTGTGGAAACTCTTATTCACCGATTAAGGCTAGGAACTGCCTACACCAAGCATTTTTACACAAAATTGGCCGCGCTGAAACTCCTGAATGTGATTGTGGATTCGTAGATGAAGACATATATCACCTCCTTCTAGAATGCCCACAGCACGACGTACCAAGACGCCGACTTCAATCATCGTTAAAAACATTAGACCGCAGACCACTAAGTTTAAGGAAACTTCTAGGCCCGTGGCCAACAAGAGGCTTACAGAAGTGTGCTTTAAAAGCATTGAACATTTTTCTTGAAGAGAGTGGCATCCTTGGCCATTACTAGCGCATTTAAGCTTTGTTTTGTATTAACGACAGAGTGTATATTTATGTGTGTTGGCCATTACTAGCAGATTTAAGCTTTGTTTTGTATTAACGGCAGAGTGTATACTTATGTGTGTTGACTATTTTTGTCTTGGATATGTTATGCAACAGTTGCTGTTTCTTTTTTTTAACATCACCGTGTGTACACATGTATGTGATTGTTGAATATGTTGTTTTGACTGTTATGTCTTGACTGTTACGCTAAGTTGTATATTGTATATGATTAGAAATGTGGACAATATGTACTTTATCTTTATGGACCCTATGTACTCCAAGAGCTAAGGAGTAGCCGGCGCCTTATTTGTGCGCCAACATCTCCTTACATCATGTCAATAAAAAAAAAATGACTCAGGTTTATTTCGCAAGGTTCTGGATAGTACAGGGGTAATTAGCATAATTCTAGTGAGCACGATTTTAATTAACACGCTCCCAATTAGCGCCGTGTTAGTTAACATTAATTAATGTGTCTTAATTACCATGGTATTAATTACTCAGGTTTATTTCACAAGGTCCTGATTAGTACAAATGTAATTAGCATAATCCTAATTAGCACGAACCTAACTAACACGATCTCGGTGACTAAGGTCTTGATTATCTTGGTTTTAATTACATGCTCCTAATTAGCGTCGTGTTAGTTAGCATGATCTTATTTACCTTGTCCCTAACTTTACACGACTTCATTAGCATGGTCTTAGTAAGACGTGACTTAGTTAGCTCGGCCTTCGCATGATTTGGCCTAATCAGCTTCGTCATAGCACGTCCTGACTTAGCTAGGTATACCGCCCAGCCAATTAGCTAATCAGCCGGGCGCACGTGCTCTGGGAGCGAGCAGACGATGAAGAAGAGAACGACGAGGGCGCGCGCCGGCCGAGCAACGTGCTGGAATGTACAGGCCGACCATGGTGATTATACACGTGGCCTCGGCGATTAGCTCTAGCCGCCGTGTTATAAGGCGCTCGGTCGGGACTAATCTCAGAGGACACGGTGCTGATTATCCTAAAGGATACTTAGTGCAGACATTAAACGCTTGAAAATGAATTCAAACGGACCGCGCACACATAAAAAATATAGTTGGTAGAGCTTTCTGCCACTTTTCTTGCATGGGTGCACTTCTGCACTCAGTGGAACGACAAACAAATGAAAGAAGTTTGACGACACCACCCAATCTTCTCGACCGCCATTGACGTGACCGCTCCGTTCCATCGTAACCAATGGAACGGAGCGCGCGCTGAGGGATGGATTTCACCTTCGCGTACTGTTAGCTCCTTCAAAAGGGGGTGTCGCCAGAGCTCGGAAAGATCCCGAGTTTCGCCAAACTCGGGCCATCCTGCATAGCACCCCTGGGCAGTATCGAACATACATATAATCTAGATACTATCTTAAGTACTGTTTGGGTATCTTGTAGGGGTGTGCGAATATTCGAAAATTTCGAATAACGAGACGAATAGCGTTCTATTCGATTCGGTGTTCCAATCGAACAGTGCAGATTCCAAATGTCTAATATATTTGGAATATTGTTCGAGTGATCGGCACCGACGGGAAGACCCCAAAAGAGCAAAACGTTGGAACAGCCAGAGATAATTTTTGTTGTTTTGATTATTGAATTGCTAAGATGCATGCAACCCAAGCTTTTATGGGCTATGCTGTGCACCGGATGTAGGCATTCTTGCTTTAAAAGTCCAGTGTTGCCGAAGCGTCTAATCCACTATCATCATCATGAGAGATGATGATGTTGAGCCATGCAACACTGTTTCATTTTTATGCTTCTGTTTTATTTAAAAGGTGACGACGATTGCGTTGAATACTTAGGTAACTGCTGTACTTCAACCGACAGTTACTAGATGTCTCGAAAGTTCTAGTCGCTGCTCGAATACAGCAGCGTATAGACTCATTTTACATTATTGTCATAGGCGTGCGCAGGGGGGGGGGGCAAGGGGGCGAGAAAGGGGGGCGCAAAGTCAGCCCTATACATTGTAGGGGGGGCGAGAAGGGGGGGCGCAAAGGCAGCCGCATACATTGACATAATAGGGAGGGGGGCGCTGCGACGAACCTTCGGCCCCCCTGAAGGGAACCCTGCGCACGCTTATGATTATTGTGGCATTTTTTTCTCGGTTGAAAGCAATGGTTATGTTCCTTTGTTAACGTTAGTGAATATTTGTTTCAAATTAATTGTACTAGAAATCTAGGTCTGTTCCGGAAATGCTTGTCTTACTATTCGAAAACTATTGGAATGATATTCAAGTTTTACTCGTATTCGATTCGGTGTCATCACTGTCAGATTCGTATTCGATTCGGTTCTAAAATTCACTACTCGCACGCCCCTGGTATCTTGTATTTGTATCGTGATACGTATCGCAAAACGTGTGTCAGTATCTGTATTTTCGATACATGAACTAATGTATCGTGTATCTTAAGCTACAAGATACTGCCATCGCAGCATCACCGTGCAAAACAACAAACGTCGGCTCAACTCTGCTTCTCACGCTGCTGGTACTGCTACGACTAAGCCACTTGATCAAACTAAGGGTGGTGCCATTCTTTTATCTTTCCGCCAGAGTGCTCCAGCGAGGTCTGCATGTCCCCTTTTGGTGAAACAGAGTCACTGGCGGCGTTCACGCCGTCTCGATAAAAACAAAAGGGTCGTTATCGAAGTTTTTCTTGCGTGGTGCTTCTTAACAAAGTCCGAATAATGCAAGAATGGGGTTGATTTGCCTCTGGTCGCTTTCACTCACAAGGAATTTCAAGGATCTCGTGTGGATGTAAGTTTGGCTCACATGTACTGACAGACAAACAGACAGACATAGAACTTTATTTGAGTCCTGAGAAACGCTACTCTTAGAGCAACGCCGCGTGGGGACGCGGAGGCCTAGCCTCACCGCCGCATCATGGGCTCTCTGGACAGCCCGTAGTTGTGGCAAAAACTCATGTACTGAAACTGACTTATATGGAAATGAGACTAACTATCGCACCACCGGTGCCGCTGCAAAATATAATAGAACAAGCACTTACCGAACTGAAGATATCTTGGCGTGCTGTATATTTGCGCTTCCTGCTATCTTTTTTCAGAGAGTATCTTAAATAATAATTCAATTTTAGCACAGCTGCTTTCTTAACTACTCTTGTTTTGCATCCCACATATTACCTAGATATCTTTAATAGTTCTTTCCCGTCTGTTTACTGCAATATGCTTTTGTACCGGGCTACCAACATAAGTTTTCCTGCTTTATTCTTATTTTTAACTGTCTGCGTCATTCTTCTACTCAATAGAAGTGGAATGTAAATATGTTGTCCATATTTACATTCCACTTGAGTTTGATGTTATGCAATGGCTATATCCAGGACAAACATAAAAGAAATCTGGGAGTGCCTGGAGTATACAATAACAAAAATTCTGCTTACGGCTTCGTAAAATAGAGAAATTGTATTTGAATTAAATCATTGAAAATAATATGGGAATATCTTTCAGATGCTAGAAAAAAGATTTGAGAAACATTATAATACGAGGGCGGTCCGATAAGTACTTAGCCTTCAAAAGAAAAACGAAAATTTTGGAATGGTGTCGATTTATTTCTCAACATAGTCCCCTTTCAACTCTATACACTTGACCATACGATCCTCCAACTTCTTGATCACGTCAGAAAAATACGTTTTCTCCTGAGCTGCAAAGTAGGCTTCTGTGGCGGCGATAACTTCTTGATTCGGCTCAAACTTTTGTCCGGCGAGTGACTTTTTCAAGTTGGGAAACAAGAAGAAATCACTCGGGGCCAAATCTGGAGAATACGCTGGATGGGCACGACTTCGTAGCCCAGTTCGACCAACTTGGCCGTGCAACGGCGCAGGTGTTAGCTGGCGCGTTGTCATGGTGGAAGAGCACCTTTTTCTTCACCAAATGTGGCCGTTTGTTTTCGCAATTCGGCGTCAAATCGGCCCAGTAATTCAGCGTAGTAGGGTCCTGTCACCGTTTTGCCCTTCTCAAGGTAGTCGACGAAGACCACACCTTGAGAATCCCAGAAAATGGTGGCCATCACCTTCCCGGTCGATGCGACAGTCTTCGCCTTCTTCGGAGCAGGTTCTGCGGGTGCAGTCCACTGTTTCCGACGTCCTTGCTCTCTGGTGTGTACCAGTGGATCCATGTTTCGTCGACGGTCACAAAAACGACGCAGGAACTCCTTCGGATTAAGCTTAACAGTTTTCAAACACTGCTCTGAAGTGGTCTCACGGACGCACTTGTTGTCCGGAGTGAGCAAACGCGGCACCCATCGCGCCGACAGCTTTCTCATGCCCAAAATTTCATGCAGGATATGACCCACGTGGTCTTTTGAGATGCCTACTGTCTCAACTATCTCGCGCACCTTCAGTCGGCGGACTACCACTACGAGGTCGTGGATTTTTGCCACATTATCGGCCGTGGTAGCCGTTTGTGGGGCCCCTGGGCGAGGCTCATCAAAACCGACGTGCGACCACGTTTAAACTCGGTGAACCAATTTTTTATGGTTGCCATCGAAGGAGAAGTCTCACCGTAGACGGCATCTAGTCGCTCTTTGATTTCGCTGTGCGATTTCCCTTCCAAAAACAAGAATCGAATCACCGACCGATATTGCTTTCTTTCCATTTTTAACGGACACACGAATATCACCTGTTTCCTCAAACGGCCAAAACAAAACCGCTAGCCCGATTCGACTGGACCTTCGCATGTGTCCCTCTAAGAGAGCGTACTTAACGTCAGTATATGTCTCATGCGATAGACTCGCGCTCTCGCGGTGAGGCTAAGTACTTATCGGACCGCCCTCGTACCATATGCTCCGTTCTACACGTGCGCATCACTCCGAGCTGATTTATGCTATTTTCTATAGGCAATGATGTTATATTGTCTACCTTTTTACAGGTAAATCACAATACTTCATGCTTAACTGTAGCAGCAAAGCAGTGGTGCCTGTGTCGTATTCTGTAAGCCATCCACTGTGGATGTTTGATGCGGAGCCGCCTTTATATTTTATTTCGATATATTGTTTTCCTTTTAGGCCTTCCTAAATGTGTTTCTGTTACTT
>NC_051182.1:98255207-98373455 GCF_013339695.2 Rhipicephalus sanguineus | reverse complement strand
GGCTTCGGCGGGGTGCGTCCGGATCATGGAAGAAGCAGCACCTCCACCAGATGTCACGTGGTCGTGACGTCGACGAAGACAGCAGTCGGCGTTTGCAGGATGAAATTGTTTATTTGGCCGAACTTGTGGCCGGAAAATGAGAACTAGAGCTACAGCAATACACGCTGTACAATGATAGCGGCGAACAGGGCGTCGTCCGTCGATCAACTAACAAGCGGTGAAGCGCGTCGGTCATTTATACATGTGCCATCGAGCTTTCCAGCAATATCGCTGGTGGCGGCGTTATCTCTAGACAAAGCTGGAACATTCGCGTGCGGGGCGCAATCTTAACAGAACGATCTACTACAGACGCGAAGCTTCTCGAACAATGCTTCGCGGACAGCGTCGAGCGTTGATAACCGTCCCTGCCGGCCAAACCCGAATACATCAAAACAAGACAAGAAGTGGGCGTGGCAATATGTGCGGCCGCCAAACTCACCCTCCTATTCTCCAAGCCTAAAAATAAAAACAAAAATAAAGGACAAAGCGGAACAACACAACCTGCGGAAGATATTAATATTGTAGACGCACGCCTCATGTAGCACGCATTGGTTATTTATACTCCGTAGAGACTTAATAGGCTATCTCATAAACAAACAGGCAACGTATAGATCCTCGGCTCTCTATTTAATAAGAAAACAAGAAGGGGGGAGAGATAGAAAGAGAAGGACTTGAATTACGAGGCCCGTTTTTACTCCCCGAAATTGCAAACCCGCGCACGAATGTAGAGTAACACCGCACATGCATAGAAGGACCGCACGCGCAGCGTCGCAAAGATACTCCGTGTAGTTTTAAGTAGAAAATATGTGCATGCCCATAAACATCCCGCGCTTCTGCAAAAGAGAACACTTATTGGCTTGTTTTGTTTTGTTTTTACCCAACGGAGGCGCGGTATGTCCTTTCCTGTCTTTTCTTTTTTCTTTTTTTTTTCCTTCAAAACGACGAGGTGCACACAGAATGAAGGTAAACGCGCTGTTGCATATTCAAGCGCATACATAACTCTTTCTAAATGCTTCTTTGTTATTTGTCCAATGAGAAGAAATTACGAGTAGGTATAACGGAACGTTCGCCCCTTGCTCGTAGTGTAAGGGTCTATATATTTTCTCATATAAACCCTCCGAACGTCTACACACAAGTGTCTCTTGAAACTATAGTTCTGTCTTTTTCCCCTTGTGTCCCTACACGAAATTATATGTTTAAAAAAATATCACAAATGATCCCAGTTATATCAACCGCTCGCTGTTCTGAGCTTCGAGAACTCTGGAGTTTTCCGTTTACTGTTTCGTCCGCCATTACAACCTTTTTTCTTTCCTTTCTTTCTTCTTGTTTTGTCGTAGTGTATACGTTTACTTTGACCCGTATACGTTTCGAGTGTGCTTCGTAGTTTGCGCGTTCTTATACCTCGCGGAATGGTCGCAACGGTTGCATAGGCTAAAGAAGTTCTCGTCTGCGCTTAGTCTTTTGGTTTTTGTTTTTTCTTGTGCGTAAAATAAATGCCCCGAATACCAGCGAGACTAGGCTTAAGCATAATTCACGCGAATTTCTCTAAAAACTCTCGGAATATATGGAGATAGACGCGAGGCATAAGTGCACAGGTAGAGCGATTTTTTTAGAGCTTCGCTTTTTCCAGTGTTCTCGCGATGAATTGTCAAATAAGGTATAGGTGTAGTTTGTACACGTAAAAAAAAACAAAAACAAATTGGCAATGTGCGGACACGATGTTCGCAGGAGCGCATATTGTGTGACCAATTTACGTGCCGGACTGGCTACGAGAAATATATAATTAAAAAAATATTTGAAAAAGGAGCGTCACGCGCGGAACACATCTGCGAACTTTCCCACTGGTCGGAATAATTCAAAAAAGAAAGTTCTTTAGGGCTTTGTTTTCAGCATATTGAGCTGATTTGCTTGCTTATTGAAAATGAAAGCTTTCTGAATCCTCTTTTTCTTTTTCTTTTTTAGCGTAGATTCGCGCACCATTACATCGAGCTTTTCTTTGTTTGTTCTTGACGCGTCAGTACTGTTTTGAAGAAGTTTGTCAGCGGTTGTTGTAGTTGGCATGTGACAAGTGGTGTAAATGTCCCCGCTCTTTTTCCTTCTGTGACCAGGTGTGCGTCGTCCTGGAGTGATTAATGACCTGCTACCTGCAAAATTTGCCTGCATTGTTCGCCCTGCGGCAAAAAACTGCTCACGCTTTAACCAATGTGTCATTTACACAAGTTTTGAATACGCGCCGATTGAAAGAATCACGACGAAGAAGACAGACGGATAGAGGTTAACGGGACAGAGCGCACGCCCGTCCGTCTGTCTTCTATACAATATAATACAATACAATATAATACAATTACAATATGATAACCTTATATATAAAATTCAAATAAACAGCTCAATTAGGTTACGCTGCCGCGGTGGTAGTGGTTACGAAACACGAGGGTTAGATCAGCAGCGGCGATCGCATTTCGATGGAGGCGAAATGCTAGGAGGCCAGTGTGCCTATATTTAGGTGCACGTTAAAGAACACCACGTGGTCGAAATTTCCGGGGCCCTCCGCTACGGCGTGGGCCACATGACATCGTGATTTCGGAAATAAAACCTCAGGTATTATTATTATTATTATTATTATTATTATTATTATTATTATTATTATTATTATTATTATTATTATTATTATTATTATTATTATTACTTGTTAGGTTACGCGGCGGTGTCGCCAAATTGTCCGAATCATCGACCCACCCTTGCCTACGTGCCTGTATGGGTTCCGGAAAAAACGTCCCCGGAATAAATGTCCCCGGAAGATACGTCCCCGGAATAAAGGACCCCGGAACAAATGTCCCCGGAAAAAATGTCCCCATTTTCGTTGTCGGAAAAAACGTCCCCATATGAAAGCCCTCAAAAGTTGCACCTTCAAGTCGCCAATTCTTTATTCCCTACTGCAAAAAAAAAAAAAAAAAAAAAAAAAAACAAGGATCCGCGCGCGAAGAT
Organism: Rhipicephalus sanguineus; assembly: GCF_013339695.2. Lineage (NCBI taxonomy): Eukaryota > Metazoa > Arthropoda > Arachnida > Ixodida > Ixodidae > Rhipicephalus > Rhipicephalus sanguineus. Next base: position 98,370,431 of record NC_051182.1, on the reverse strand, counting down.
TGTAGTTTACTGAAATTTAAGTTTACTGCTATGTGGAACGCCTACTCCGCCTGTGTTCTTGGAGGACACAGGACGAACAATCATGCGGAGGCCAGAAGGCTGGCAAGCATCGCGGGCCACAGCCGCCCAACAGTGGGGAGGGCCTCTGACGCCTTGTGCTCGAACGAAGCCACCGTGACATTAAGATGGCCTAGTCTCCAGTCGGTGCACCCCGAAAGAAGAAGTGCAAATCAGCGTTCACGGCCATGCGGCAGAGTGTTCACAACCTGTGTGAGGACTGTACTGCCGGGACGACGAAAATTGAAGATTTCCTGAGGGTTATTGGGCATACGATTAGGTTTTACCTTCATTCTTTTTTGAACACAATGTGGCCGAAAATTTTCGAAGAGTCGAATACAGAATGCAGTGTTTTGTCAAGTGAGTTCGCACAGGATTCGTTTTTCGGTTAATATTTCTCTTGGGGACTTTCTTTCCTAGAGAGTCATGCCAGCGGGGACATTTCTTCCGGGGACGTTTATTCAGGGGACGTATCTTCCGGGGACGTATATTCCGGGGACGTATATTCCGGGGACGTTTTTTCCTACACCCGTGCCTGTGTAAGGGTGAATAGCGTAGTCTGTCCGGCAGGGTGGTGCCCTATTCCAAGGCCCCACTGGCACGAGACAAAACTCATCCGAAAACACTGCTGCGTGGTCTTGGGCGTCTTAGAACTTACTTACTTAGAACTTACTTACTTTTTTTCCCCCAAGGCTATTGTCGAATGCGGGAAATTTTTGTTTCTCGAACAACGACTGTCGGAAGTTAAAAAAAAAAACTATATCGTATTTCACAGTATATACGTACGAATAGTTTCCGCGTAGATCAGTACGCAGTATGTGCGCAAGCCCTCTCGATGCGCTAGCTTCGATACATTTTTGTATGTTTGGTTTCGAAGCGGAATATCTGAAACGTTACAATATCTCTTGGGTCACGAATTATACGACGTACCACTGCTGCGCGCAGCAGTAAACGCTCGTCGTAACTTTGGACGGCAGAAAATACAGTACTGCGCGGCGCTGCGCTACTTTTTTTACGACGTATACATATACGCCCGTGTGCATTCCACTGCCTAATAACATTCGTACGCCGCATACGGTCTATCGCAGCATGTGTAGTTTGTACACGTAAAAAAAACAAAAACAAATTGGCAATGTGCGGACACGATGTGTATATATATATATATATATATATATATATATATATATATACGTTAATGAGAGCTAACAGACAATTATGCCAAGGAAAGTAGGCGGGATGTTATTTGTAATAATTCAGGTATAGATGTGAACATATACCCCATATAATTGGACGCGAGGATGACCGCCGCCCTATAGCTCAGTGGTAGAGCATCGGACGCGTTATTCGAAGGTCGCAGGTTCGGATCCTGCCGGCGGCAAGTTATCTTTTCGTCCACTTTACTTTCTTCACATTTATATCCCAATTACCACAAATAACACCCCCTATACTTTTCTTGGCATTATTGTCTGTCAGTTCTCATTAATATTGTGTCCTACAAAGAAAAACGAGCCCTTGAAAATCGTCTTCCTTCCTTTATATATATATATATATATATATATATATATATATATATATATATATATATATATATATATATATATATATATATATATATATACAGAGAGAGACGCCATCGTCTGTTAAAGGGCCCCAAACCAACTTTGAAAATACAAAGAACGAGCTCGTTATTTTCTCCTGGCGTTCACTATTTTCGGTACATTTCGTGACGCCAACAGTTTGTTCGCGTGACGTCAGGAGGAAATGAACTCTCGAGTGGTCCATACACGAGGAATATCAGTTGCGAATTTTCTCCTGCCCTGCATTGCCGTGCAGTCGCTCACACCCATTCTTCCTTGTCTCGCATGAGTATATCGTGCGCGACCAACTGGTTTCGCTTCGTTCTGTGCGTTTTCGACTGCGCTAGCGGAGATGACAGCGTGTAGCCGAAACGCGCGGAGTCCCACCGATAGGTTCTACGCTTAGTGCTGACATAGTCCGCGTATATTATGAAGAAATAAGTGGCGAGAGGAGTTAATAAGGCGAGCAAGAAACCAATCTCTCGTCTTTGAATTCGATATATATATATCGGAGTGCTTGGTTTAGGGACCCTCTAACGTCCTACGCGAGCCTCGGAAGTATAAACAGGCACAAGTAGCTAACGAGCTAACGAACAAAGAAACACTTGCGGGAAGTTGCCCTTGCCGACGAAGAGTTTAAACATTCTTCGCAGGAAAATAAACGGAGGCCCAGAGAAGAAAGGAGTACAAAAATAAATTTTCAGACCTACGCAGTCTCTTGAAAGGCGTACATCAAGAGCATGCTTAGCCGAGAGTTTTTTCCAGCTCGCGAAAGGGCTAACAAGCGCTCCTCCAAGGTTCCCGTCTCTGCACGCTGTCTGTCATCAGCCTTCTGACAAAGGCGAGGGCCCTTGTAGAAACGCTTGCGATTTCCTGGATTCCAGCCTAAAGCCGCCGACTTCCGTCAAGACTTGGACGAAGTGTGTACAATATATGGCTCGGGAAGTGGCGGTCCACAGGTCGGGAACGGTATGGGCGCTCTATACGGCACTGGGAATCGAACCCGGTACCTTTCGCTTTGGATGCGGACTTTCTCGTCTTCTGCTTGCAGCTTCTCTCTCTCTCTCTCTCTTCAGATGATCAAGACCAAACTGGCAGAGACCGGAATCATGTGACACTTATATGCAAGGGCGTCCGCAGAACTTTTGGCAGGGGGGTGCATCCGCGGAGGTGGGAGGGGGGGGGGGGGGCGTAGGGGCATCCAGATCAGCCAGCCTTTCTTTCACTGCAGGAACACGACCGGCAAGATTAGTCATAAAGATTGCTCGCAAATGGAAATGGCGTTTCACACGGATACGCGGGACCTAGGTGGGCTAATCAAGCCGCATAGCTAGCTTGTTGATACTGCATAGAAAAATGTTATGCGAAATTCCATGGAGGGGGGGGGGGCTGCCGCTCTTCCTTGCACCCCCCTCCGGACGCCCATATACTTATGCGTCACGCGACGAACACGTTACAGTAACTTCTGACGTTCTAAACTAAAACAGACGCTCCCAGGAATCTCGGCAAGCAATGACGAATGGCCGCCTGGGGTACGCGCGCTGGATGGGAACGAGACACAAACGCGGCGCGTGATTTGGAGGAGGCGCGCGCTGCGGCTCTCAAGAGGGACGGACGAGTTCCTTCCTTCTCGCGAGAGAGGGGCAATTTATCACGCCCTGTTACGCGGTCCGCACAATGGAGCGGCTGTCGGACTGTACGAAGTACGAGCGGCACCCTACTGCCGAGGAGGGCGCGAGAAGAAAAAGCACCCTGGCTTGTGTACACTGCTCGGATATCGTTGCCAACTCTGTGCTCTCGCACGACGGGCGATTTCTGCGCGAATCTTTTTAAAGACGATAGTCTTTCTTGAGATACTTGAACGCAGAAATTTTGGTCTGTCTGTCTGTCACACGATTCAGCCACCCGGCCAAAGTTTAAGCACTTGCTGAACGCCCAGCCATGTTGAACTGGTAGCTGCGTTCATACTTGTGAAGATTGTCGATCAAAAAGCAAATATTACGCATATCTGAGGCGCAACATCAATACGTAAGTATTAGGTGGTGTGTTCCTTTACTAGAAAATACATAGATACGTAATTCTAAAGACCCTAGTGTTTATTAGGCTGCGCTGAAAATGCGACGCTATGCACGAAAAAGCCCTCTGCCGACGATATGGTGCTGCCACCTGGCATTGGCCCTGGGAACAGCATCATGGACTCATGAGACCAGGACTCATGTAGTGCGGCCGGCAGAAGACTATCGTCTTTCGACGACATTTGCAGCGAAGCACGCAGGTACGCGGCCAATTTTTTATAACTCGCTGATTTCGGTGGCGGCGTCCTACGCGAAAAACCCGGCGCCGGCGAGTGTACACAGAAATGTTACCCTCGAAGGTGCCCCGGTCACATACGCATTTCAATGCGCCGTTTTTCCGATAATTGACGTTCTCTCGATCGTGGGCTTGTCGGCGATCAGGTGTTTCCGATATGGCAATCTGATCTTTTACCGAGGTGACTTGTCGTTTGCAGTTGCCACATTTCATTGTTGCCTGGATATCAAAGCGTGGCCGACGTTGTTGCCTGTAGCAACAGAAGTGTTGCGCTGCTTAGCACGTGGGTGAAGGTCCAACACCCAGCATCCAGGAAGGAAATACAGTAAAACCTCGGTGATCCGAATCTAGTGGGGTCACCAAAAATATTTGTATCATCCGAAATTCGTATCACCAGAAAACATGAAAAATTAATATGCGACAAAAGAAAGCTGGCGTATGTTTTCATTTCTTGTTTCTCAGGGACGCAGCAACGTCATGAACAGTTCTGAACGATCGCTAGTAATGTTTTTAGATGTCAACGATCATGCTTGTACTCGTAAATATGCGGTGCGTGCGCGCGTGTGTAATTAATTAACCGGGTGTGCTGTGACCCGTGACAGCTAGTAGCCCCTTCCAAATCGTATTACGCTTTTCGCGTGACATCAGAGTGTTGCGGCGAAAATACCTTATGGAGCGCTTTGCACGCGATTGAACGCCAGAAAATTTTAGGACCGCTGCCCTTTGTTGTTATTACTTTCTTATCGCAGCGGTGTTTTGGTTGTTTTTCGGGAGATTTACGGCCGCGCCCGTACAGTCGGAAGGTTTGCTCAAAATTCGGGAATCTCCTGTGAATATCGGAGAGTTCGGAGGTCTGCGCGTCCCCGACAGTCGTGCATGTTGATGTTGATATCCTTCGCGAAGACCTTCGCTTGCATCTACGTGGCGGGCACGTGCAAACAAAATACAATGAAGCTGCCTCGAGCATAGCAGCACGCGTCGACGCGTTAAAAAGAGAGAGAGAGAGAGAGAGCGCGCTACGTAGCGTCATCTGTAATCTAAACGCGAAGGTATACGAAGGCTAATTGAGGCCTTAAAGATTCGTGCGCACAGTCTCGGATGTCTCAGAGGTTACGACGTGCTGCTGATGGTCTGTTCTAACAAACTATCGGCGCGGCGCGCGTGACAGCGCGTGATGCCTTGTCTTCCGCGACAGCACGGGCAGCACCTGTTCGTACCTGCGTGGTAGCGTACGTTCGTATCAAACGTGACCGGATGAAAATCGGTTCGTAACAATCGTACTCCATTACACTGCAGGCTAATGGGCCTTGGCCGGGACCGGAGAAAAATTCGTATCACCCCGAAATTCGTACGAGCCGTCATCGTATCACCGGGGTTCTACTAGTTGGAAGGGCGCATTGCGCATGAGAGAGAGAGAAGGAAAGAAAGAAAGATGGTAAGTTGGGCACGCCCACGCCAAGCTTCGCTTGCCGCCATTTCCCCGATAATAGAATAGAATAGAATAGATGTTTATTTCATGAGCAATACAGATCATGAGGAATGAGAGAAAAAGCTGCTTTTAGGCAGCTTGACAAAGCTCTCACCCCCTGTATCTTGGACTTTGGTCAGCATTTGGCCACAGACACTATTAATACATCAATTGAATATATACAAGTCATTAAAATAACAAGTTTGCACACTATTATCATCGAAAAAAGTAGTACAAAAAGAAAACAATACAATGAATAAATAGTACGTGATGCTGCATACATCTTTATACAGTAACAAATTGTGAAACTTTTTAGTTTATTTCAGAATAAAGGAAAGAAAGAACAGTCACAAAAATGGAGATAAAAAAATAGAATAAAGCATATAATTAATGTTATATGTAATATTGCTTAAGCTGGTCGAATGTGAAGTGCTCTATATGTATGTTCTGTGCATAAAAATTATTTAGCATTCTAGGAATGAGACAACACAGCCTATCTTCACCATAGTTCGTTCTACTGAGAGGCACATCCCAATATTCAAGATGCCTAGTGTTATAGCTACGCGCGTTTACTTTTAATTTAGCCAGGGTGCGTAGACTATGTGTGTGTTTCTTAATTTCATTCCGCAGTGCCAAACTTAGTTTAAAATTATAGAGGTTGTCTATACTAATTAAGCCGTACTTCTTAAGCAACGGTTCAGCTGAATGATCGGGAGCAGTGTTAGCAATTACCCTTATTATTTTGTTTTGGATTCTTTTAAGTTTCAAAATGTTTGTAGAAATGGTTGTTCCCCAAACAAGAAAACAGTATTCGATGTAAGAAATAAATAAAGAGTTGTAGATTAAAAGTCTGGTCTTTATTGGCAATGAGTCGCGATGACGGTAGAGAAGTCCTAACGCACGAGCCGCTTTGTTAGCTACATGCTCAGTATGCGAGTCCCATGACATATGTTGATTAAATACTACACCAAGAGTTTTAAAATCGTTAACAACTTCAATGGGGCTTCCGTTTAGCAGGAGTGAATTGCATGGTACAAAATTCTTGGATTTTGCCCGAAATACTACAGCTCGCGTTTTAGAAACATTTATAACTAGACCATTACACGACGCCCATTCCGCCAGCTTAAGCAAAACCTGATTAGCGCGTTGGAATAAGCGGTCACTCTCATCGTCGGCCAAAAAAAGCGTCGTGTCGTCGGCATAGATAATATATTTAACATTGGGGTCCACATTAACTATATCGTTAATGTATATATTGAAAAGGTATGGTCCTAAGATGCTACCTTGCGGCACTCCAGAAGAAGTGCTTTTAAATGAAGATACTGTGTTGTCGATAGAGACACACTGCTTACGGTGACTAAGATAAGATATGACGATTTGTCGAGCTTGACCACGAATGCCATAGAATTCTAATTTCTGGATAAGGATATCTCTATTAAGAGAATCGAATGCTTTCGTAAAATCTATAAATATACCAAGTACATACTTCTTATCTTCAATGTTCTGCAGTATAAGTTCTTTTTGATTAAGGAGTGCTAGTTGTGTGGAATAGTTTTTACGAAAGCCAAATTGAGATTCTGTGATTATGTTGTGTTTATCGGTAAAAGACACCAACCGAGAATACAGAGCTTTTTCGAGAATTTTGGAGAATACGGGCAATATTGAAATTGGTCTATAATTCGCTAAGTGATTCCTGTCTCCTTTTTTGTACAAGACGCAAACTTTAGCCTTCTGAAGTTTAGCAGGGAATATACCGTTCGAAATGCTAAGGTTAAATACATGCGCTAGAGGTTTAGCAATAAAATCTGCAATGAATTTAACAGGACGCACTTGAATTCCAAAGATATCACAACAACTACTATTTCTTAACTGCTTTATCAGAAGGCAAACCTCATCTTCTGATATGGGGTTTAAATACACCGAATCAGCGTGGTCGCCTTTCAAGTATCTCAAAGGATTACCTGGAGCCGTAGAAAAAGATAAATTTGTAAGATATTCATTGAACATTTTGGCTAGTTCGGTACCTCGAACTACTTCGCCATTTACATTAATTTCATGTGTGGTAATATTATTGCTTCTCCCAAGTACTGAGTTAAGCTTTCTCCATGTTGCACCAGCATCCTTCGACACCTCTGAAAACATGTTGTTAAAGTAGGTATCTTTAGCACGCTGAATTTCTTTATTTAAATGGTTACGGTATTTTTTGAATTCTTTAAGTAAAGCAGGGTCACGAAGTTGAATGAATGTGTTATACATGGAATTTTTTATTTTGATTTTGGCGTGTAGCTCGCGAGTAATCCAAGGCTTTCGTATCCCTCGAGGACGTGAGTAGTATCTATACGGAAAGTGTGTGTCGTATAAATTTTTGAATTTACAAAGAAAGTTATCAAAAGCCACAGAAGCATCGTTAGAAGTAAGAACATCAGTCCAGCAAGTAGTCAACAATTCTTGGCGAAAACGCTCGAGGTTCTGAGAAGACATACTTTGCACTAAAGATCGGGGTTTTGGGACTCTGTGGGCTTGCGGCAATACCATGTATATTGGTAAATGATCACTAAGGTCACTTGCAATAACACCGGATTGCACATTTGGGATATGAGAACTCACAAGAAAGAAATCAATTAAAGTTGCAGTGTTTCGACCGATTCTAGTTGGCAAATTAATAACATTGATTAAATCAAAACTTTTATACAGAGAGGTCAATTGGCTACTTTCTTTGGTATTAATGCACATATTTATGTTAAAGTCACCACCACATGCAATAGCCAGCTTATTTCTAACACAGTAGTGAAAGTACTCTTCCAGGTATTCGAAAAATGGACCAGAATTCCCACTTGGAGGGCGATAAACGTTAGAAAACATACACTGATTAATTTTTACGGATAGTATTTCGTAGTCACCATTTGAACACGTAAAATCGCTGATAAATTCACATGACAAGCTTTCCTTGACCAGAACAGACACACCACCTCCGCGACGACCTGAGCGATTAAGCTTATAAGCATTGTAGCCAGGTGGCTGGTATACGTCACTGTCACGTACATACCAGGTTTCAGATAGCATAATCACGTCAAACTCAAAACCAAGTTGATCAAAAAACGCGTCAAAGTGGACATATTTACTTCGAACAGATTGTGCATTTAAGTGAAAAACTTTTAGACCTGACAAACCAATTTCGCCGAGGTGCTTCTTTACATCGTTAGGTTCGATATACATGATTGTTTAGAATAAAATTAGATGTGGTCTTTGCTGAAAGCGTGGAAAGACTTAAGCTGTTAAGTCGTTTCTTGACCTGACAACGATCACTGACTCGCCTTCTTTCCGCCTAGCTAGCACTTTCCCACCATTGTGCCAGACAAAACGAAAGTCATGTTCTCGTGCCCACTGCTTCGTCTCCCACAGAAGCTGACGCGTTTGCTTAGTTAGGTTTTCCTGGATGCGTACATCTGATTGAAGAGCTCGCAGCTTGCTTCGGTTTCGAAGCCAGTCGTCCCTGACGGACTGTCTGGCAAAACGAATGATAACACCGGGTGTTTTATCAGGCTTTGATGGCAAGCGGTGCACAGCGATTATATCAGTGGGAGTGAGTGTCGGCAGTTGAAGCGAGGCAGAAACTTCATTTACTTTCTCGAGAAGGTTTTCATGTTCCGTTTTCGGAATCCCGTGGAATTCCAAATTAAGTTTTCGATTGTGCCACTCGAGTTCATTCATTTCTTTTCTCAGCTCACATATTTGCTGTGATTGCTGCCCAGCCTCGTGTCCATCCACACGCTGCCTGATATCCTTTAGCTCGTTACCTTGCTTGCTTATTTGAGACAGTATTGTATCATATTTATCAGACAACAATTGTACGCTTGTCTCGATACCTTTCACGGTGTTCGTGAGGCTGGCGACTTTCTCTTGAAGCTCAGCTATTGCAGCAGCACTAATTGTGTCAACTGCATTCTTTTGCCTCACACCTCTGCACATTGGGCATCGCCACTGTTTACGAGCCGCGTCGTTTCTCGATTTAAATGTTCTTTCTGAAATACCCGAACATTTACCTAGGTGATACGAGCTCAGGCATTCATTGCACACAGTATGGCCTGCGTTGGGCTCTATCTGCAAACCACATTCAAAGCAACACTCGTCGTGCTCTGCATCACTCATTCTCAGAATTCGCAAGGGCAGCACACAGCAGCACAGAAAGATAAAAAAAAAAGAACTTCGCTATACAAAGAGTGATCGTAACGCACCTGTAAAATAGAGTACGAAGAATAAGACACGTGTGTGGTCTGCGCCGCTGCTGCTGCCCAAGTAGGATTTGCAGAAGCTGCGCGGTCCTTTATAGGTGGGCACGGTGATGCCCTCGCACGGCAGACCGGGGTTGCAGATCGTCAGATTTTTGGCGGGCCAAGTCACGAATACAAGAAGGCGTCAGCAGTTGTAGCTAAACTCTGTTGCTGATCGGCGTGACACCGGCTGTAAAATAGAGTACGAAGAATAAGACACGTGTGTGGTCTGCGCCGCTGCTGCTGCCCAAGTAGGATTTGCAGAAGCTGCGCGGTCCTTTATAGGTGGGCACGGTGATGCCCTCGCACGGCAGACCGGGGTTGCAGATCGTCAGATTTTTGGCGGGCCAAGTCACGAATACAAGAAGGCGTCAGCAGTTGTAGCTAAACTCTGTTGCTGATCGGCGTGACACCGGCTGTAAAATAGAGTACGAAGAATAAGACACGTGTGTGGTCTGCGCCGCTGCTGCTGCCCAAGTAGCAGCGGCGCAGACCACACAGGGAAGGACTTTATGGGGTTCCCACACAGGGAACCCCATAAGGGAAGGACTCCTGAATTTCTTTAGTGTAGCGACTACCATGAGCAATGGCTCGAGGTAACCGCGTCGTGTCGCTACTAATCTGGCCGCTAAAAGTAATGTTGGCTGTTATTTAAGCGTTCGAGTCAAAATTACGCCGATATGACACGAACTGTAGACCCTGGAAACGAGAGTACGTTCATTACTTAGTCAAAAATTTTCGCGTTTCAATCATCCGCGAGCACTGTACAGACTAGCCCACTTTAAAGGAAACACTGGCGTGCAATGCATGTTCGGATTTCGCTCTCTAGCAAAATCACAGCATACCCACGGAGTGAATGATGATGAGTGGGCGAAGCTGCGGAGGTTCATCGGTAAACCGTGAATCTTCCGTGAATTCTGCCCAGTACATCATCACCGACGTGAGATCGGGCGCGTTTATACTAAAGGTTCGATGAGTTATGACGACTTGCAGCTCACTTTAATTTTACATGTACGCTGTGAATTTTCATTGTTTAGAAAACCATTGCTTTAGAAAACATCTGGCGTCTTTCGTTAAGCAGCTGGCGTCTTTTCGTTTTGCTTTAGAAACATCTGGCGTTCTTTCGTTTTGCTTTTAGAAAACATCTGGCGTCTTTCGTTGGTTTATTTCATCAATCAACGGCGTTTTGAACAAAATTTTTATTGTTTAATCATGCACAGGAGAAATCTCACCAGGCACTACCTTGGAGGTAAACAATGGCTGCTAATGGGAATGAGAGACAGAGGAAGTCGGCTTTTAGCTAACACTTACACTTCTACTTCTACTAACGTTTCCTACTGGAACATGCCAATGGCTGCTAATGGGGAATGAGAGAGAAGAATACGGCTTTTAGTTAACGCGCACGCTGCGAATTTTTTATTGTTCAACAACGCACCGGAAAAATCTCCCACCGGCACCGTCTTGGAGGTCAAGATCTGGTACTAGCGTTACGACTGGTTACGCACTACTACGAGGGACGAACGGGTGCCGCCTTAAGGAGCTTCGCCCCTAAAACGTAGTGGCATATATTTGCATACGACTACTGGTGTTCACATGTGCAGTTCTGACTCCTTTGGACAGACTAGTAGCGGGCACGAACAACATCACCTTGCAGTTTGGGGGCCAACAATTTGAAAAGTGCACACTCGTGTGTTCCCTTTTTGTCCGCGCGGCGGTGTAGTGGATACGGTGCTCGGCTGCTGACCCCAAGGTCGCGGGTTCGATCCCGGCCTCGGCGGTCGGATTTCGATGGAGGCGAAATGCTAGAGGCCCGTGTATAACGACGCGATGTCAGTGCACGTTAATGAACACCGCATGGTCGAAATTTCCGGAGCCCTCCACTACGGCGTCCCTCGTAATCATATCGTGGTTTTGGGACGTAAAACCCCAACAATAATTATTATTAGTGTTCCCTTTAACAGTGTACCGTACTGTACATGACATATCAAGGTATCCCGATTTCGTAAGACCGGCGCTCAGAAGAGGCCCCAAGCCACACACACGGTTACACAGAATCTTCATCATGTCGCCCCAACAGCGCGGCCCCAACTGTGACGACGCACAAACATGTCGAGAGGTCGTGCCCGCCTTAATTGCCGCTGCTGGCACGGTCCACCGAGTTCCTTCTCGCATGTACTACAAAAGCGTTCGCGTGCGCGCGCCACCGCTCAATGCAGTCCGTCGATGGAGACCAACTGTTGCGGTGTGCGCTGTCGACGGCTGCGCCGGGCAGAACCGATCGACGAGGCCAGAGGCCCTTTCAGCTCAGAACCACCCCCACCGCCGGGTGTACCGCACTCACTCGCGCACAGGGTGCATGCCCCTCCTGTTACGCGCATGGGAATGTATAAATGGCTCGTTTCTTTCTTAGACACAATCTAATTAGCTGTAGTGCAGGAATTAGGACATAAATGGAAATCAGTTAAAGTGGATGAAAGGACAACTTGCCGCCGGTAGGGATCGAACCTACACTTCGAAAAAAAAAAGAATCCTTTGACCTTTATTTATTTATTTTTTTTAGTCCTGGCATGCTGCGCATATGACTCTTTTTAAGAGACACGTGCACCCTCTCTGGAGATCATTAGATCCTTATACTCCCGTCGCAGAGTCTGGGACCCACGAGGGAGTGAACGCGTCTTTTTGAAGAGTCATATACGTGACAAGTCAGGACTCCCCGAAAGGAGTAACGCATACTCTTTTTCCTAAGAGTGTACAACCTTCGGATAACGCGTCCGACGTTCTAACAACTGAGCTACAGCCGCGGTCGTCTTCCAATCCACTGTATTTGGGTATTTATGTGCCTAATGTTGGGAGTGTTAGCCAGCGCCACTAATAGCCATGACGGCGAGTGTGGAACACTTCTTTTTTTTTTTTTTTGCCAGCTGGCGTCACGTAGCAGGCGATCTTTTTAAGAATGTCATAATTTACATTTTTATGTCATAATTACTACACTACAGTTAAAAACTACCATTTTTCTCTGGCTCCCTTAGCTTGACTGTGTGGTGCGACTTGCATGGAATGAGCGACGTCACTGCCTTGGCAGTACATTTTTGGCAGGTCACGCATGTTTCAGAGTACAGCACTATATATATATATATATATATATATATATATATATATATATATATATATATATATATACATATATATATATATATATATATATATATATATATATATATATATATATATATATATATATATATATATATTGTTCTACTCTGAAAATGGATCGCTCGCGTGACAGCTCTCAATAGAGACGACAGGAAAGAAGTTTTGGCGTAAAAGAACAACACGGCGAGAAATAACCGAGTAAATATAGATGAACAGCGGTATCTGTGGAATGTAAATGCACCGAGAAATTCCATCGCGCCAGTGCGTCGATACGGCAGTCGGAAGCTCGGTTTAGCGAAGTCAAGAAACGCACGTGTTGACAGTTCGAGAACAAAGAGTAGTCTGCCGCTTTATTCACGAGCAAAAAACAGGTTCGGCGCGTGGCGGCGGGGGCGTCTCGGGGTCGGTAGAGTTACCTGTGGGAGCCATATGCGGTAACTGAAGATGTTCTTGGGATGATTAAACGTTGTTGGGATCATTAGAAAATTAGAAGCCTTTCCCTATCGGGAAAATTGGGGCGGGCTTTCTTTCTTTCCTTCTTTCTTTCTTTCTTTCTTTCTTTCTTTCTTTCTTTCTTTCTTTGGCATTACGCAATGCTTCGCCCTCACTTTTTCCTGCCTCCAAGCCGGAAATTGCCCCGCCACGGTGGTCTAGTGGTTATGGCGCTCGACTGCTAACCCGAAGGTAGCGGGATCGAATCCCGGCGACGGCGGCTGCTTTTTCAATGGAGGCGAAAATGTTTGAGGCCCGTGTACTTGGATTTAGGTGCACGTTAAAGAACCCCCAAGTGGTCGTAATTTCCGGAGCCCTCCACTACGGCGTCTCTCATAATGATATCGTGGCTTCGGGACGTTAAACCCCAGCTATCATTATTATATGCCGGGAATTGGACCTTCACCCACGTGCTTAGCAGCGCAACACTTCTGTCGCTACAGACAATAACGACGGCCATGCGTGAAACAATGAAATGCAACAATGAAACGGGGCAAAAATGAAATGGTAAGTGAGCTCGATAAAAGATCACGCAGCCATGTCAAAGAGGGCTTAAGCCCACGATCGCGAGAACGTCAGTTATTGAAAAAGTCACCCACGCACCTTCGAGGGCAGCGTTTCTTTACACTCGCCGGAGCCAGGTTTTTCGCGAAGTATGCCCCCGCTGCCACCGAAATCTGATACTCACATGGAGGTAACTCATAAAAGCCTCGCTTAAAACGGCAAGGCCTAACGACCCCAAGGCGAGCTTTCCGAGTCTCTCTGTGGAGCGGAAAGAATTCTCCCGCAAAACCGCTACAACAACGGATATGTCCGTCGATTGCTACATGACTAGAAGTATTCGAATAGTGAATTTTAGAACCGAATCGAAGACGAATCAAATATTATTCGAATACTTTACGAGTAGCACGGCAACCATTGTCAAAGAAGCCCTACAACGTTAATGTAGCCATTTTCGAAGGAGCCCAAGAATTGGACAGCATTTTATTTGAAAAAAACTATTTAACAAAGGAATATTGCTATTACTTTTAAGATACTAGAAAAACAATTTTGTAAACTAAGGCAAGCCGGTATATAGCAGCAACTAGAGCCTTAGAAATATTTTGTAATTGTAGGTTGAAATGCAGGAGTGACTATGTAGTATTCAAGGTGACACTTAACCAATAGCTTTGAAATAAAACTGATACATAAACATTTAACAATATTCATGAGTCAACATTATCATGAATATCATGATGAAGATAGCGGATTGACGACTCTGTAGCTTCGGTGACACTGGACTTTTTAAGCAAGAACACCATCCTGTATCAACATAGCGCCGATAGTCCCGTACAAACTTTGGCGATATACATCTTGTTAATTCGATTATTAAAACATGAAACGTTACCCCTCTCTGTTCGAACGTTTCGTTTCTTTTAGGTTCCTTCATCGGTGCTTATTACTCGAAAAAATATTTCGTATTTCTAATATGCACTAATTCGGTATTTCTAATGTACATTATATATGCATCAATAACGATTCAAATAGCGTTCTATTCTATTCGAAATTTTCGAATATTCACACGCCCCTATAACATGACTATTGGGGGATACCTATATAGAGAAAACAGCGATGGACGGTCGCTACACGGCCTTCCTTTCGGCATACAGGTACACAGTTTTTAAAGACGATAGTCTTTCTTGGGGAACTTAAACGCAGAAATTCTGGTCTGTCTGTCTGTCTGTCTGTCTGTCTGTCTGTCACCCGATTCAGCAAACCGCCAAAGTTTAACCACTTTCTCCACGCCCAGTCATCTTGAACTGGTACGGCCGGTCATACTTGTGAACATTGTCGATCAAAAAGCAAATATTACGCATATCTGAGGCGCACCATCAATACGTAAGTATTAGGTGATGTGTTCCATTACTAGAAAATACATAGATAAGTAATTCTAAATACCCTAATGTTTCTTAGGCTGCGCTGAAAATGCGACGCTATGAGCCAGATGCTGTGGTTCATTATAGAAGAGGAGGACTCGTGTAGTACGGCCGGCACAAGACTATCGTCTTTCGATGACATTTGCAGCAAAGCACGCAGATACGCGGCCAATTTTTTTTTCTTTAAACCTCGTTTGCTCTACAGCGTCGTGGCGATATTAAATTCCAACTATCTTCCCATCAGTTAACACTTATGCTACGGGAGGCCAAGTTAAAGGGGCCATGACACCCAAATTTCGATCACAATGCGTGTTATGTGGGTGAATCCTTGTGCGTTCACAAAAAAGCAGGCGAAATTTCAGCGCATCTGATCGAGCACTTAATTTAAAATTGAATATTTCTCTAAAGACGCGAGCGGCCTGAGAGTCGGGCAACACTGACGCACTCGCGAGCCGTGACGTAACAAGCTGCTTGCTGTGCGAGCGTCTGTATTCCGGTGAACGATTTTGTTCCCTGGTCAGTTGCGCGTGCAATCGAGCCATTTCAGCTTTCTTCAGCTTGGCATTGAAATTGAACGATTTGCAGCGGCTGAATTTTCGGCAGAAGACGACAGCTGCGCTCCATGCAGAACATGACGTCACACACGCCATGGCGAAATGGCGGTTGCCGGCGGGATTTATAGCCGGCGACTTCCACAGGGTTTACTTCGCGCGGAAATATTCTTGTACAGTACTTCTTCCATGTATGTATAGGTAAAATAGGCCCTCTACTACTATTTCACGCTGAAAACTGCAAATAGTTCGGTGACTGTGTCATGGCCCCCTTTAAAAAAATGTGCCATATGCGATAGTTGGCACATCCCCAATTCCGTTTATTTTCGTAAAGACAGTACAATGTCAGAACCACAAAACTGTTACCTTCGGTACTTCAACGATGTCAAAACTTAGGCGGATTCTGTACTCTTCTCATCGCTCTTGCTATGCAAAGTGTATGTAAAATTTACTGACATTTATTTAAATGTGTATTACTCAAACGAGTGCACAGTTATGCCAACTTCAAGATGTATCAATCCAGAAATGTGTATCTGAATAATGTAGTACAAACAATACCGTGAATTTATCGGTTCAAAAATCACGCATCATCTCAAGTCCCGCGTTCCTTTTCTCAGTTTTCTTCAAAAAAAGTATGAACGTTGTTCCCAACAGGAGTACCCTCTTCGCAGGTGTCACTAAAGGCCAGATAAATACGCGCGAATGCGGGATACGCTGGTGGCATACTACGGAGGTGACCACATCGTCGAAGGGTGAGTCTTCGATTTGGGTCTTTTTGTTGCGCAGTACCCACTGCGTTTGAGGTCTTTTCGCTTTTATTATTATTTTTTGGTCCCGCAGGCGCACTGCATCTACGCAACGCGGACACAACGTCTTTCGCCCTTTTTGCACCGAGTAACGGTAATAGTTTCGACACCGTTGGGAAAAAGCACGAGCCACACGTTCAGCTTCTCTGGAGGCGTGTTGTTGGCAAAGGGAAAAAAAACAAAAAAGAAATGCTGAAGTTTGCAATAAGTCGCGCAAGGCTTGAAAGAGCGAATCTGGACGATTCTGAAGTCTTTGCTTCTAGGTTGTTGCTGTAGGCTTTGGTTGCTTCTCAGCTAGGTTGCTTCTCAGCGCAGAGAGGTTCGAGTTAAACCACAGACAGTGGTTTAAACACGACACGGATATGCTAACTCCGAAAAACTCGCGCTCAAAGCAAGCGTTGGCACCTCTCATAGATCTACGGGCACGTCGTCGTTCGCGTAGGCCTTCCTTCGCTTCGGGGTCTTCTCGCAGCCGCCGTTGCATTTCCCGTTCCCCAGTAATCTCTCGTTGTACGTATCGCTGAAGCACTCCGTACAGATGTTTCAGCGAAGCTGAAACGTGCCGCCGCGTTGTTTATTATTGGGTTAATCCCGACGGTTTATTAAAGCTATTCTCAATTACTGGTTACGTCTGTCTAGAAATAGTAATTGCTGTTTGCCGCCCGTCTGCTGCCTTCTTCATTTTTAGTGGACCAGCGGCGAATAGTGGAATTTTCCCATTTTCTGGGGCACATACCCGTTCACGATCATGATAGTTTTTAATTTTTGGTACACAACAAGGTTTTGAGGGCCGGCTTAAACGGCTTCGCTGTTTAAAAATATCGGAGGCCTTCCACTACTGTGAAAATGGCAACCAGCGAAGCTGTGACTATACGGTTCGTTTGGTATAGTGAATTACTATCATTACATTATAATGATATTATTATCATTACTGATTGCATTGAGCGAATAAACAGGCATACTCTCAAATACCGCGGTGTTTCTCTCGCGCATGACGCTTACTATCTCACGAACGGCGGTTTCAAAATGACATGCCCGTAGTACATAAGAAACCCCGTTGTCTCGATCAACCGCGTGTTAAGGACATCTTAGTCGAAATCGAGAAGGGCAGAACATGTAGCGAGAAGGCTAGAAAACCGCTACTTATTAAGGTGGTAGGCCACCTTCAAAAGTCGAAGTTTTTTCTTGTGGTCGATTTTTATTTTTTAATTTTTTGTGCACGCCCAAACATTCAAAAATATGTTGCAACAAAAATTATCCTCCTATCATCATTAGTTTGCAAGTTACAGCAAGTTTTCCATACCCCATGCACGTATAGCGAAGCCGAAACCACGTTGGGGTTTTTTCGAAAGTAAGTGTTGTTTCGTCTATATTAATGATATTCAAAATACTTTATAAATTTCATTGTGACTGTTACATAAGAGGATGTAATTATATATAACTTTGTGTTTCTAATTGTTTTTAATTCTCTAAAAACGAGCACAGGGGGGACGCACACCTTTTGCAAGCTCTGGAATCTTTGTTTGCCTTTTTCTCAAAATAAGAATTTGCTCCATGTCATGTGACGCCAACTTTCATAACTTTTTTTCTCAGTGTGTACATCGAACTGGAATTTTGTATAATAGTTTACAACGTACATATCTGTGCAATGAACTAGAATAAAAGAAATTGATGGAATATTTTTAAATTCAAAGCTAATTTTGCAAACAGCGTTCAGTCTAAATTGGTTCTTTTTTCCCGTCTTTTTTTTAAATGTTACTTCCTTGATATTTGCTGCATCGTATTTATCCTAGTTCATTGCATAGCTCCAACCTTTAGTTACACAAATGCCAAAGCTTTACTGAATTAAGCCACCCATTAGTCACTTATCACGGCTGGCGTGACTACCCCTTTTAATGCAATTTTTGACAAAGATCACCTCCCAAAAAATAAATAATCAGTATTTTGAACTATAAATGGCTGGGTAAGTTAAATAAGACATGCTTGTTTTGAAGAAAAAGTTATTTCAACGCTGGCTGCTCCAAAAAAAAAAATTTTTTTTAGTGGCCTACCACCTGATTAACAAACTGGAGAAGCGCATAATAAAGCACATCGGAATGCGTGACGTCAAAGTGACATTCGGATGCAGAAGTTTCGGCGTGAAATTCAAAAACCGAACTTGCGCCTTCGTTTTTCTGTAGTTGTTTTTTTTTCTTCAAATAATTAACGACGACGGAGTTCACAGTGAATAGTTTATCCGTCTCAAATTATTCGGTGTTTCAACTTAGTGTCCTTTTAAGAAAAAAATTGGCCGCGTATCTGCGTGCTTCGCTGGAAATGTTGTAGAAAGACGATAGTCTTCTGCCGGCCGTTTCTGCACCGTTTCAGCGCAGCCTAAAAAACACTAGAGTCCTTAGAATTACGTATCTCTGTATTTTCTAGTAAAGGAACACACCACCTAATACTTACGTATTGATGTTGCGCCTCAGATATGCGTAAATTTGCTTTTTGATCGACAATGTTCACAAGTATGAACGCAGCTACCAGTTCAAGATGGCTGGACGTTCAGCAAGTGCTTACATTTTGGGCGGGTGGCTGAATCGTGTGACAGACAGACAGACAGACAGACAGACAGACAGACAGACAGACAGACAGACAGACCAATGTTTCTGCGTTTAAGTTCCCTAAGAAAGACTATCGTCTTTAAAAAAAACACGTCATTACTGACTGCACACTATATTGAAACTCAAGTGATCCATCAATACGAGGACTAACTAGCAGATTCACGAACGACTCATTCTACATATACCTCCATTGACTCTTTCAAGGGCGTCTGTGGGCGTACCTCGGAGGGTTATAATGTGTATCTTTTGACGCGGCTATTGACATCCACGCCATAATTCGTGACAGGCAGATACGTGCCGGCACAAAGGAGTGACGCGTCGGGAGGACACGACTGCGCGTGACACGCAATCTCCACGAGCACCACGTGTTGAGCATCGCCCCTGCAGCTGTCGCTATCTTTAGATCGCGAAGCCAGCGCACGTCCGTCGGCACTGCATCGCTGACAGTTCGTATATCCGTATAGCGTTGTCTAAACTAAATGCTTTGTTTTTCTACGATGAAACTTAACAAACGATCTCAATGCTCAAGGAAATGACACCACACAGTTCACGATTCTTCAAACAGCAGCTGCAAAATAATAATTAGTAATAAAATAAAATTAAAACATTCGCTCAACAGTCACGAAAATAACGTCTTCGTGTCGTTTCGTTATTTCGTAAATGATGAACACAACGGAAGGTACAGGTCACACCACAGCCGGGTGTCTGTGTGTGTGTGTGGGGGGGGGGGGGAGGGGAGGGGGGAGGGTTAATGCCCCCGCATTCTTTTATTTTTCTGTTCCTATTCGGGTGGCCAATAACCTGGCGCCGCCCCAGGTAGCTGCAACTGCTTCAACTGCAGTATATGGTGCGAATTTGGGATGGTTGGTTCATGATTACGAGTGAAAAACAGCGCTAAAAAGAAGGGACAAGAAAACGACACGGCGTACGGGCGGAAACCACAGCGCAGTGGTCTCGTATCGTTTCTTGTCCCGTCTTTTTAGCGCTGTTTTCCACTTGCTTCAACTGCTCATTTCTCGTGGCAAATGCACTAGTCGCTGTAACGAACGCCAAATATTTGGCTCGGTGTTGCAGACAGATGGGAGCAGACCCAAAAATCACCAAGGTTCCAAAAATCCTTCTGTGTGTTCACTTATTGCGATTTTTGTTTTTTTGCGTTGTTGTTGCTGCCACGTCCTACATTTTTTCTGTGATTTTACGCCCCGCAATGACGCGATGGCCTGCATAGCGTTCGCAGTCTTATCTGAATGCAGCGGAGTACAATACACGACGACACGAGCATTGCAGCATGCCACTAAATGTTCCCACTGAGTGCGCATGACGGCAAAGGTTTTTTTCGCGGTGCACAGGCGGAAAGGAATTCTCGATGGCATTGATTGAGCTTAAGCTCGCACACTCTAAATCAGGTCCTGCAATGAAGTGCTAGATACAGCCGGGAGACTTGACCAGTTCGGTTTACTGTCCTGGTTATATCTAGCACCTTACGCAGGACCCGATTAAGAGCGTACACGAATCGTAGTAATGGTATATATACACGTCGCCGTTGTCAATGGTGGATAAAATGTTTCTAAATTGTGCTCCATGGCATTGGATACAATAATGACATAGAATAATTAGGCAATAAAGTCGTTCGAAATGTATCCAGGCAACAATAAAGAAGCGCAAAGAGAAAAATCACACAAGCGTAAGTTGTCGACGACATCGAATCACACCTATCTCCACAACATATAGGAAAATTGACGAGGGTGTTAGAACCGCTTACTACGCATACACGTCGGAACATTACGCAAATATAATAATAACAATAATAATAATTATTATAAAAAAATCTAATAATATAATAATAATTCGCGTAATATTACCGAGAATACAACAGGCCTTCCAAATCCACACAGGGCTCGATTGGAAGTGCGCGGTTGCACGTAGCGAATATCGCAAAATTAGGATATTCATGTGTAGAAAATTAACTGGAACAAATAAAACATTAAAAAGACTGTAGGGAGCCGTTAGCCGCAGTACGAAATTCCAGCACAATAATAAGGCAATGCGGTAAAAAAATATATTTATGCAGGAGCAGACATTATTCAATGAAATGCGGCATTGGAAGCGCACCCGTTTTGTTCAATTTTCAAAAGGAAGTCGTTATTCCGCACCTGTTTGCTTATTTCCCCAGAACTGGCTAAATAAGGCTAAAGCACTGATATGTGAGCGTTTTGTTGTAACAAATAAAAATGTCGGTCGCCATGAAAAAAAAATATAATACGAAGCTGTTGGCAGGTTGCGCACGCATGACTGCTTTTTACTAGAATTCTAGCTACGCGCTACATGAACGGCCTTTTGGTAAACTTCCCCGATGGAAAAAAAAAAAAAATCTTCAGTTTGAGAACGCATCAATTGGTGACGCCACGGCTTCGAGGTGGGGCCACAACCCACCACTGGTGTTTGCGGCACCTTTAGCTCATCAAGACTATTGCGAGGTTCAGCGCTTTTTTTGTGTGTGCGCTACTGCATAAGGGTAACTAATGCAACTCCTCGTATTTTCTCCTCGTATAGTTCATCTTTCAGAACACGCTGGTCATGCGTGTGTTAAAGCTGTGGCCCAGTCATCTCTACGCATGCGCATCAATAGTCAGTGCGCTCGCAAGCCTACAGCAAACAGATTTCACGACGTGGCGATTATGAATGGTTATAAAAAGTGTATTCTTTTTAAGAAGCTTGTGACATAGTTAAAGTTGCTATCGAAGTGTACTCGATCAAATGTGCTGTACAAATGGGCACATTGTGACAAGAAGCGAAATTAAAGAAGAGTGCTTCCTTGTTAAGTACAACAAGCTTATAATAAATAAGTGAATCGGGTAAGCAAAGAAATAACTATCTAATTAACTCGTTTCTTCTGCACAAGTATTTCAGAGCAAGTCTTGCAGTTATAAGCACGTCTCGTATAATAGGTTAAACGGCACTTCGCGGCCTCCGATTAACCTGAGCAGTGGCTTCATTGAAAAATAATAATGTATATACCCTCCAGCAAAAGGCTCTTCTTTTTCTTTCATGTTTTTTTTCATAGGGAACATTTAGCCATAACAAAATCCGATACTATCAAGCCAAGAAAAGCCCGTTTGTGCCGTCTTGCCGAATCAGAAAAAACAAAACAAAAACAGCACCCTTATATCTGCTGAACCAGAGGGTGTATCATCGCACGCTACGATTAAAAGTAATCTTGAAATGCCCCGTTAAATGTAAGAAAGCATGCAGACAGGCTTCGCTAACTTTCGTTCGCGTTTAGTGCAAATCGACACCCTTCGAGTACGCTCAACTATCGCAGTCTCTGCAAAAGAACGGCCGCTCATCGAGGGAAAAAAAATAATAAAATCGCTTCGCGAGCGTCTCGACAAAGTGACACGGCAAGTGAAGTTATCCAGCCGTGTGTCGCTTCGCGATGACAGCCGGATCACGAAGAACTAGTTGCGTGCAGCGTGTAGGCACGAAACGCGCTGCAACATGAAAACAGAGATGTGGTGTATCTGCAGAGCTGGCGACAATTGACAACGACGAAACGATACCACCGTTTTGAATCCTATCAGGTCTGAGGGCGAAGCTATAGATTAGAACGGCGCAATTGGCGCAGCCAAGGCTGCAGGTCATGTAGAACATGGTTAACGATACGAAAGGTGGCCTTTGAAGAAATTAACTTAATAAAAACAGCAAGCTAGGCTAGTTGGTAATTGAACAATTTGTGAAATGGCAGCGCGATCGCGACGGACGTAAATGATGACGGCGCAAGTAACGACATACTATTTTTACTTTTTTCCAAACGGTGTTTAATGCACAAAGAACGGGATCACATGGCGCATATGAGTCTTGACAGGGTGTCAGTCAGTCTTGTCACTAAAAAATTGTGCTCCTTTATTACGCAAGAACGAAACAAGCATAATGAATCGAGGGCTCGTTTTCTTTGTTAGACAGAATCTGAGGAAACAAACAGGCACTGTAGGCGACGTTATTCGTAGTCTTTTAACTATAATGTAGTAAGAATTATATAAATGTGAAGAAATTAAAAGTGTGCGAATTGACAACTTGCCGCCGGTAGGGACCGAACCTATACAACCAATAACGCAAGGCGATAGAAGTCTGGCTATCGCACGCGCCTGAGTTAACATGCGCATTGGTAAGCTTCATCAATGTGGCGTTTACTTTGGCATCCATTTTTATGGAACATTTCAATTTACCGAAACAAGAGCTCTCGTTCGGAATGCGTACAATGCGCGGCTCGGTTTGAGCTGGCTCAATTCCGGATCGCGCTGCCCATTTCACAGAAAGGAAGACATTCCTTCTAGACACATTTGGCGGAGAATTCGCAGTCACAAAAGCATCAAGTGTCGACTGTACACAATGATATCGCATTGGTATGTGACTGGCGAGTGTGAACTCGTGTCGTCTGCTCGAGATAAACAAACAAGAAGGGAAATCACCGTCGTCTGCTAGAGATTAGGACTCCGTGACGAACGTGTTACGCATAGCACGTGCTGCAAACAAAAACTCGCTTACGCGCATATCTTGACAGTCTCAAAGGTCAGTAAACGCGTTGGAAAAAAACACGTGCGTAGGGATCTTGCATGCTACACATACTAAAGAGGCGCGTAAGATAAAGAATCGAAAGGTGAAGCGCAAGCAGAAAAGAAAAGAAACGCCACCCGAGCAACAGTTCGTTCGCGATGGAGAGCCGAAGACATCTCCGCGCGCTCCCCGGAGGTTGCCGATATTGCAAAAGAACCCGCCGGAGTCAAAACGAAAGTAGAAAATAAAGCCGCTCTCGGTCGACAGAATATCCTCATTTCGAAGCCCCCTCGCCCGGCATTGAACGCAACTTTGCAGCGAGAAGAAAAAAGAAAAGAATAATCGAGATTCCTGGCGGCTCCACAAACGAGCACGGAGGATCGCCCGGAGGCACGCGTGAACGAACGGCGCGCGCGCGCCAAGGGGTAGCTTACGTGAGGAAGATGGCAATAGCGTTAGCCTTGATGTCCTTGCGCACCAGTGCCCAGGTGTCACGCACGAGGCCTTTCTCGCGGGGTGTGAGGCCCGTCTTGGGGTCGGCCACGTCCAGGTGCTGCTGCTGACTCGACACGATGCTGCCCATGCTGCCCTACGTCGCACCACCACTCGTACCAAGAGCGAGCGTACTCCATGAAACGCCCGGGATCGCGGGCCCGGGTTATATCGGAGAAGCAGACGACGCCGAGCAAGGGGCGATGCAGCAGACGACGCCAGCGCCTCCTCACGCTCGGCAGCCGCACTCGAAGCGGTAGGAAAGCAGAGCTCTTCAATAATACCAGTTGCGAGGCTACCTTCCTAAACCCGGACATGCCCATGGTCATTTCGGCGGGGACTTGCAGATTGTCGCGCCATCTGGAAGCGATGACATGAAACACACGGCATAACCAAAGTCGCTGCAGTCTTCGCAGTTATTGCGCGATTTTATACAGCAATAATTGAGAGAAGTGCTTTCAAGAAAGTATGGTAAGTTCTATAGATGCGGTATCACCTACAAAATATAAGCCACAAGCGTAAAAACACGGCTCACTTTATGAATGTGTCATCCCCTGCGGGCTTGAACACCGGAACGCACGAAAATGCAATTCTTTGTCTTGTTATCCCACCCACAGATGGCGCCACAAATAGCAAACTTCCATGGCTAGTTTGGATTTTGATGCACGGAGCTTATGGGGAGTTTCGCAAATCGTATGATTCAAAAGCTCTGGTAGGAAAGAGTGTCGAGCGACCGGCCATTGGTTCGTGACTCCGGCGTGACGTAAGCGGCACGTGACTATGACGCGATGAAACGCGCGCGCGCGCTTGTCGAGCGGTTCGCCAATTCTTTCTCTCTTTTTTTCGGGTGCAGCGAGACCTAGCGACCCCGGAGAAAGCGGGAAGTCACGGCCAACGCCTGTTGAGTGCCGGCTTTCGTTTGTTGTTTCTTTCCATCGTCGAGTTTCGATCTACTTTGGCCGCGCGTTAACGCACTCCACTGCTGCGCTCCTTTCTGTATCTCTCTCTCTCCCTCTCGTTTTGTTTCCTCTGTCGTCTCTTCTACCTGGATGCTACGTCACGGCCGGGTAAAGTGACGTCATTCCAGAGTCTGCGTTCTCTGGTGGCCGTGGATAGAATTGGCATTGGGGGAGGCGCGCCCTTTGACTCGAAAGATTAGCCGCAGTGGCATGGCTTGCCCCACTTAGGTTTTAAATGCGCTATTAAACTGCTCAGCGCAAAAATAGGCTACAAAGATAAGATCACATGCTTATCCAAGAATTCAAAAACCAAACAAACTAAAAGGCAAGAAGGAACCCAGAATAACCACGAGATCTCGCTGGTCCTTGTCTTTGTATGTGTACTGTGTCAAAATTCTTGAGCTGAGCAGTTTAATAATGGAATACCAACTAAACCAATCCCACACTTCACCTTAAATGCACGTTCGAGAACGTCCGGTGGTCAGTATGAATCCGGAGTCATCCACTGCACGGCATAGCATCTGATCATGTCAAACCCCAGAATTTGGCAAACCCCAGAATTTAAACTGATTGTCCAATAGCGAACTAACGATTTTCATTCCAATAGCTCGATCGTAGGAATACTGAAACGTTGTGTTCGCTGTGCGGGAAGTTTTCTCCGTTCGCGAAAAGTTGTTCGCGCACTCGCTTCGTGCGGCTGCCCTGGAATCGCAGAAGGTGGGCCATTCAGGAGGCGTTTCCCGGTTTGCCAATTGAGGCGATGTACGCAGGACTGCAAACTCGGCAGTGGTCGCTGACCTCAAATACCTTGCAGTAATTTAATAACTACCGAATCTTATCGCAGTGAATTTAGCCGAGACGATAACTTTCGATATGTAGGCACGCAATTAGAACTCACATTGGCGTTTAATTATTGTATTTACTGCTGCGGATAGTTCTGCGTGAGAAACAGTGGAGGCGACAGGGGGGAACGGGGGGGGGAGGTGGAGGGGGGGTCAGCTACCCCAAAAATTTTCGCCTGCCCCCCCCCCCCTTCCCCCCCCCCCCCCCCATGAGCAAGCATATAGTCAAAACACAGCGCATAAGTAATTCCCCGCCTGTCTGTCTGAATGGCAAGCCTCACGGCCCTCACCCACTTGACATACGCAAATAGTGTTTGACGTCATAGAAATCAGAGAAATGTGATTTGATAGGGCATCTAGGGTTCTGTCTGGTTGGAACGGCGGCGGCTGTGGGCGGAGCTCACATTTAATCTTAGGGTGTAGCCGACTGTAGACCTTTTCACAGGAGAGAAAAAACGTCGCCATGCTGGGCTGTGGCACGGGAGTACAAAGGCTGACGTCACAGCATCGGCAGTGCATTTTTGGGGGTCACGCCCGTTTAGCACAGCCCAGAGAGGCTTATGGCGGCACCCAGGGAACGAATGCACCGGGTACAGAGTAAGCGCACTTCGACGCGCATCTTTGCGTTCCTGGTCTAGGATGAAGCCTTGAACGTAATGGCTGATTCCTGTGGATATAACGTCCGCAGTACTAAGCCAATGTGATCACTTTCCTCGGGAATATGCAGCTAGTACAGGGTTGCCGTTGGTGGCTAACTTTGCGCCAAATTGGCAACTTTCCGACCCCGTCTGGCGGCAACAATTTCAGGTTGGCTCCATTGCTACTTCCGGGCTACGTTATAACTTCTGTTTTGGCGCATTAAGTAGCCATTTTTCTTATTATCATTTGCAGATAAAATGCACTGTAAACGCTTTTCACCACCACTCCCTCCACCAGCAGACTGGTGCGCATTGATGCACACCAACGGAACACGGGCACACCTGCAAAGACGGAGTGGCGAAGTTTCGTGCGTGTTGGCAAACACTTAGCTAGCACGATGCTCACGCTTTCCGCCAGCTATGCTGATGCCCCGCCCGAGTTCCTAATTCTGGTGCGCAGCGCCTGTTCACTTGTGAACAGGACAAAAATAGAGATCAGCACAAAATGAAGCTGGGATGTTAATCTTCAACCAGATTTCCTTATCTGAAGATGGACTGGTATTACGTAAATTGTACTAATCAAACCTGGTCTATGGCTTCAAGGAAAAGCCGCTTCAACGTGCAATGTTCCTATTCACTTGTTGGCTCGAATTTTACCAGAACTACTCTGTATCTGGCAAGAACTCTTTCTATTTTACATAAACTATATGCACGCCCACTGAATTTATTATAATTAATTCGTTTATCTGCGGCTTATATGGGGCTCGAATACCAAGAAGAAGAGAAGTCACTGTTCTTTTGTTTCTATTGTCTATTAATCGCTACATCGCTTCCGTTTAATTCGGCAGAAAATTTGTCGATAAAATCAAATCGCATTGCTACTTTGGCAACTTTTAGCTTGAGTTCTGGCTTCTCTTCAAGTCCAACCAATGGCAACACCAAGCTTTTATTTTGTAATTATCAAATCATTTAAAAGGACTCAGGAAAATGGTTTAACATTGCATGTGCAATTTCAATGGAGATTCAATTCGCGCTTCAATTCGTGGCCTTTTGGTTGATATCTACGGACGCGAAGAAATCGCTGGACCCGGGTCACATACAAAGTAAAAAATAAACAAATAAACGAGATGAATTAAGAAATATTTTAATGAGAGATACGACGTGAAAGCCAATGCTTAAAAAATTGAAAGAAGTCCCCGCTGAATCTCCTTTCGGAGTTCCCTAAGTGATGCGTAAGTGCAGTGTTTTTTTTTTAGGTTGCGGCCGTCCCTAGAACGCTGTTTTCGGGCGGAATCGCCGTGGTGTCTTTCATCTTTTTTCCGGCGTTCGTCGGCGTCTGGAACGGCCTCCTCAGAAGAGGCATCCAGCGACCATCGAAACGCGAGTTCGGCATTAAATTTTCGCGATGTCTAATTTTACTGATGTATACGATCCTCCATAATGACTTTACATTAGGTTTTGGAGAGGGCTTTCAGAAGAGGAGTTGTTTAAGCCGAGCGTCAGTCCTTAATCTGTGTACAAAAACTATCATCATCATGAACTGGCACGCGTTCTCTTCGTCCTCTTCTTCATCCGCTTCGCTTACAGAACACGAGAGCCGGTTTGTCCGGCGCACGATTCTGATTACTCCGATGGGTGGGTGAGCGAGTAGAGAGAGAGGGAGAGAAATAGATAGAAAGAAAGTGACAGAGAGAAATTCTTGGTGAAAAAGTTTCTTGACGAGGCGGGATTCAAACCCGCGTACCTGTACGATCCGAAGGCGAGCGGCGTAACCACTCGGCTATCCAGGCACGCTAGCAGAGCAGAGCGTATATCCGTGTACAGTACAGTAAAGCAAGGGGGTGGGAAAGGGAAGTGAAGCTGAGAAGGAGACGTGAGGGTGAGGAGGAGGGAAATAGGGAAGGGAGAGAGTAAAGCATATCATAGAAAGATAGAAATAGAGAGAAAGAGAGTGAAGAAAGACAGAAGGAGAGAGAATCAAAGAATGAGAGAGAGAGAGAAAGAGCAAGCTAGAAAGATAAATAGAAATCGAAGACAAAAAATATATAAAGAGCGAGAAATATAGAGAGAAAGAAGTAGATAGAGAAAGAGAGAAATGGAAAAAGAAAGAAGTAGGGGAAGAAAACAGAGACAGAAGAAAAAGAGAAAGAATGCGCAGCTTTCACTAGTGGCGCAAGGCTGGAACAATCAACCGAGCTAGTGTTCGACCTAGCTAAATTTTGTTAGCGTTGCCGAGCTTTTGCTGAGAGGCTAAGTTTTCGCTAGCAGTACTAAGTATGCCTAGACTTGGCTGGACATGTCACGTGGCTACCTGTTACGTGATGTTGCAATTTTAGTGACGTCACTAGCTTTTACGTGGTTTTCGGCGGGAACATGTCACGTGGCTAGCTGCTACGTGGTTTATGGCGGGGACATGTCACGTACACTAGCTATTGCGCGATGTTGCGTGACTTTAGTTGCGTGACAAAATGTTACGTGATTTTTAGTCGCGGGACCAGATATTGCGTGATTTACGTGATCTTTAGCCACGCAAGTAGTCACATGACGTTACATGATTCTTGTCGCGTGGCTAGTTACGTCATGCCACGTGATTTCAGTCACGTGAGTGTTACGTGGTTTTTAGTCGCGTGGCTTGGTGTTGCGTGTTGTTACGCGATTTCAGTCGCGTGATTAGATGTTACGGGATTTATGTCACGTGACTAGTTATTACGTGACGCTTCGCACAAGGGGCGCCGAGCCTGAAGGGAGTGCGGAACTGAGCGGCCTTGTTTGTTTCTCTCTATTTTTTTTTCATTTCTTTCTTCCTCTCTTTGTTTCTTTTTCTTTCATCTCTCTTGCCCTTCTTTCTTTCTCTATTTATCGCTTCCTTTTCCTTTCTCTTTCTTTATATCTGTCTCTATCTTACTTTCTCTTTCTCTCTATGCTATGATTTACTCTCTCCCCTCCTCTTTTTTCTCCTCCTCACCCCCACTTCCCTTTCCCTCCACCTCGCTATACTATACCATACAAGTCTACGCTATGCTCTGCTAGCGTGCCTGGATAGCCGAGTGGTTAGGACGGTCGCCTTCGGATCGTGTGCACGCCGGTCCGAATCCCGCCGCCTCATCAGGAATTTCTTTCGCCCTGATTTTCTCTTTCTTTATATCTTTATTTTTGTCCCTCTGTTTCTTTCTCTCTTTTATTTCTCTCTCTCTCTCTACTCGTTCTCTCCTCTCACCCATCAGGGCTATTGCATGGCCACGCTGGAAAAATCGGCGCACGCGTTTTGGGAGCCAAGCAGACGTTGAAAAGGACCAAGCGAGCGCGTAGCTGTTCGTGATTATGATAATTATTATTCGCACTACCCGACGCAACGAAAAGCCTAAAGAGCTCCGCTCTTAAAAACAGAGAGAAAGAGAACGAAAGGGAGAAAGAAAGAAAGAAAAATAAACAAGAAAGGCCGCCCGGCTGCGCTGTTCCTTCAGGCTTGGCACCACACTCTAAGAAAAAAAAAAGAGTGTGTGTGACTCCTTTCGGGTAGTCTTGACTTGCCACGTATATGACTCTCTTTAAAGAGGCACGTTAACTCTCTTGTGGGTCACACGACTCTCAGAAGAGAGTATACTGACCCACAAAGAGAGTTAAGGTGCCTCTTTAAAGAGAGTCATATACGTGGCTAGTCAGAACTCTCCAAAAAGAGTCAAAGGACTATTTCTTTTCTTAGAGTGCACAAGTGCAAAGCTGTCTTAAATTTTTTGTTCTACTATCATGAAATTCAATGAAGTCTTCATAGTAAGTGTTGCTTTTTTACATTTTTATTGATATGGTTCAGGAAGTGCATTCACATTCTGCAAGCGTGGGTGCGTAGCCTATAGTGGTTAACGCACGCCTTCGGAAACAGGCGCACCCAGGTGCAAACCCAGCCCAGCCTAAAAAAATATTACGCTTTATTCATTAGTTCTTTAACGCGATGAACGTCTTACGTGACAGAGGGACAAACGGACGGACAGTTTTCCCATTAAGTCGGCACAGAAATGTTTACGCATTTAAAAATCAGCGCCGTCTTCTTTTAATCTCAACTACAGTACCCTCTTCTAGTTCACTGTAAATCTCAACTTGACTTGTACACGTTGCAGGAAATAAGTAACCGATTACAATTACAATTACTTCCTTTAAAACGTAATTGATTAGAGTGGTAAGTTACAGCCCCAGAAAAGTAACTGAGCAATTACAGAAATGTAATAATAGACTACTTTTGCGCTTCTTTACTTCAAAATTATATTGCCCTAACCCAGTTTACTCAAACTACCACGAACAACTGTGACTTGCATGGTAGAGAGAAGGCCGAAGGCTTGCGTGAAAGCTGGGAGGCTTACTGTGGCTACTGTGATATTGTGTTACACGTTGTTAACTTTCAACAAGAGTTGTTTTTCGAAGTTGTCGTCGCTGATTCTTCTACGTTTCCTAGTTAAAAGGCCAGCTACCACACTGAACACTCCCTCAATGCATGCACTGAAGCTCGTCCAGTGCAGCGCAGTGCTTCGATGCTAGTGTCCATGTCCTCTATGAAGCGTGGCGTTTCACTGTTGCTGGCGCTCGGGTAAGGCGTTGCAGGTATAAGGCCAAGGAAAATGTGAAAAAAATAGGCTCTGTAGGGCCTCCCGTCTGACGAGACGTGGGGCCCCTACCGAGCGGTCGCATATTTTTCGGCATGAGAACTACCGTAGAAGACTGTTTACAACCTGAATTTAAAAACATTAATTGATTACCATTAATCAATTACAAGAAAATTAAATGAATTACCCAGAACATTAGTTTCGAAAAATTAATCGATTATATTACAAAAACTACACATCATCTCCCCCTACGGGCAACCATGGTGGGATACGAAAGCATCGCGGGGTGCGCATCGGGTTTCCGTTTCTCATATGTGACTTATGAGACGGTGGTTGTCGAGGCGTTTGAATTACCGCTTGCCAAGGCTGACGTTTACGTTCGGCTTCCCGAGCCTTCCTCTGCTCTGCGGCGGTGGCGCTGCCGCTGCAACTAGTGCCGCCGTTGACGTTGTTCATGGCGTTTCGCACACCGTTGCACAGAGAGAGAATGACGGAAGCACAGCGAAGGCGCGATTTCGCAACCTCGAGATTCGCTTGCCGGCGTCGGCGTTGACGCTCAGCTTCGCGAGCGTCTATAGCGCCGTTGTGAACGAGAGTGCAATGCTTGCCGGCGTTGCCGTTTACGTTCAGCTTCGCGAGCGTCCATAGCGCCGTTGGGGAGGAGAGTGCAACGGGAGCAAGCACGCGCCGCATTATATCAACACCCTCTAGACTCTAAGGCCGAAGCGCTCTCCGCATTCGAAGTGCTGACGTCACCAAGTGAAGGCGGCGACGGCAGCGGGAATCCGGTTTCCCCCGTTCCCGGGGGCCCGCTCAAACGCGGATGGATACAACTCGAAACACGTGTCACTGGTCCTCATTAAAAAAGTCGCGCCATTTTTCTGAATAAACAAATACAATCGGCGGAAGAAACCTGCAATAACCCTATGAGAGTTATCTTTAAATGAAATATCAGCACCCAGCGAGATAACTTTCAACTCAAAAGCGCGCTATATTTTATGACGGAGGGCGAGTAGTGCGGCGGCACACCGGCACGTCAGTATGTTTCTTGCTGCCACACGTGGTACGTCGGTTCTGTCAGTGCAGTGTGCCGTTTTTTTTTTTCTAAATTGTGAGAACGTCGTGCGTGCTGAAGCGTGTGTGGGGCATTCAATTCGTCAAACCGAACAAGTGCTGTGTCCTTCAGTGCAGTTGCAATTACGACTTGAAGTGCAAGGTGTGCGTTTTTCGATTTTCCAAGATGCGGAGCTGCGCTGAAAATGACTGCGCGCGATTTCGTGTGACAACTTCACTCCTTCACAGAACCTCAGGGTGAGTTTTCCTGCAGAATATTCTACATATACTTCCAAGCATGATTAGAAGTACGACGGTCGCCACTTCAGGAAACGCCAGTGACGAGGATGAGGAATGGCATGACCTTCAGAGGGAAGCAAACTGTTCACGGCCTTGCTGCAACGTAGTTGTCACCGAGGAAACGCTCTAAAACATGACGGACATTATCCCGGTATTGGTGTATATGGCAGGGTATGCTGTCTACGCCGCCTTGAAGAAGCTCAAGAGTGAGAAATGTATAGAAGCAACGACAGTGAATAAAAAATTTCAGGTTTGTGTTGCAGAGAAGCACTGACCTCGTCAGAGCAATGGACCGTGGAAGTATCCTGCTTTTAGCGCTGTTTGTCGTAAATGCTGTCGCATATAATCATGCAGTCTCGGAGCAATCGTCAAAACAAGAAGCGCTTTAAAGTTCTCGAAACAGCACCAAGTGGTTACAGACCTCACCGTGGAGCTCCTAACCAACGACGAGTCGTCATATTTTAATACCTGCGACGATGGACATGCTTGACAGCTGGTTCTGAAGCAAGAGTTGCAGTGCAGCACGAATCCTCTCATACAAGTCTTTAGCCGCAAGAAATGGTTTTAGAAGCTGAATCGAAATCAAAGAAGGGAAAGCTGGAAACGCTCAGCTAGAAATAAAGTTGTTCAGACAAACTGCCATTAGTCTGCCGTTCTCGCTTATAAAGCACGCTTGCGACCTGGTGTAAGATTTCCTCTGTTTCATTTATTAACTGCCCATAAGTTTCCCTGTCACTGGCAAGCGCAACTCGAGAAGGCAAATGTATGGAGCCTACGTAATTTCGCACGAACAGTTAACCTTGCAGTTTTACCTCGAAGGGTAGCTTGTTCCTATGAATCTTTTTTTTTATTATTCGAACTTCCCTGAACGCATTACGCGAAGATAATTTTCTTCGAGGCGTGACTACGTGTTCGGGCTCTTTTGTGGCCGATGTATCAATCAGTCGCAAGTTTGTGCTACCAGCCGCATGTATAACCAAGAACCGATGAACAAAATTATGCGAAGTTCCTGGACATTTGATATATCTATTTCTGTTTACTACCGAGGTGAAATACAGGGCGTAAGCTCAGCAAAACTCGGTTTAAGTGCTTGATACTCCTCAGAGCAAACACACGTCTTTTACTTATTCACAAAAGAAAGAAATATGTCAAAATTGGTGAGGCTCATTTGACCGTAAATATTTGCACGCAATTCCTTTACTCCTGAGGAGGGAATTCCTAAGCACCAAACAGGAACACTGACGAAAGAAAAGGGCAAGACAAGCGCACAGCAGACGTCCCTACGCAAGCCTTCGCTTCTCGGTGGCGAGCAACCGCCGCCGCCGCTTCGTGACGTCACGGTGGCAGCCTTCAGGCCTTAAAGTCTAGAGGGTGTTGATTATATACGAGCGCACAGGGGGCTGAGGCGTAGAGAGAGAAACGGGAGAGGAGAAACGAAGCGGAGGCAGCGCTCATGCCACCTCCTCCACCCCACCTCTACCCACCTCCACGCGTTCACGCGAGGAGAGGGGGGAGAGTTGGCGCATGCTATTATGGGTGCGGACGCCGCAGAACGGACACTTCCCCGAGCATAAGATGCTTTCGCATCTAAAATTATAGGAAAGTGTAATTGATTACACGTAATTGATTACTTGTGACGCGTTATGTACAACTCTGCTCTCAACCCAAAGAGATTTGTATCTCAACCACTGACCTCCTCTCAACCCAGTGACTGAGTTGTCTGGCTAGATTTAATTGCTTGTACCAGAGCTGAAGAAGTTTACAATTTCCACTGTAAATATTACCCTTTGAACAATTTACTGGTCAAAACGACTGCGTGATAAGCTAACAGCCATGTACTCAGAACGATATGCGGCCTTGCAGTGTCAAATGCTCCACAGCTAGTGAGGACTCTGGGAAGGTGCTTTGACGAGAAAGCTGCAGTATCCTATAACAAATGCCATGGATTTTGTACAGAATAAGCCATCTCTGGACGACTACTCGCGGTACTGACAGCAGTCCCTTTCGCCTGGCGTAGGCGTTGTATTGAAGACGTCCTGTGGACTGGGACATCAGTGTAAAAATGTTTCATGTATATGTTACTGTCCTTCATTACGACACTGTACCCAAGAGTTAGTAGCGTCTTCTGATGAAATGAACTTTTTCTAAACACATAAGCCATCGTTGTGAGCCGGCCTGAGGCGGCGACACGCGTGATCGCCGCATCTTCTGAGTACAAATGTAGCATTTCTTCCCAACTGATATGTGTGTATATGTGCAAACATAGTCTGTCTTTAGATGCGAAGCAGCTTAAGGTCGGGGCTATGTCACTCCCTCCCTCCGCCGTGCGGCGTCCACACCCCCACTGCGCATCCTCCTCCCCCTCCTGCACTCTCCTACGCCCCCCCCCCCTCTCGCACGCCTCATTCTCTCCTGCGCAACGCCGCGATGAGCGCCAGCGCATGCGCGTCCCCTCCCTCTCTATCTCCTCTCCTACGTCTCCCCCCCCTCTCGCGCGCCTGTCGACCGCGTTCCCCGCTCGCCTTGTGAGAACTAACGGCCAGGCTAGAGGGAAGACACGACGCGCGTAGCGTTCCTCTTCGCGTTCCACGACGCTTTGAATGGATGGATGCAGCTTACGGCGCGGGACTTCGCCCCAGCTTAACAACCTGGAGAGCCAGCTCCTAAAAAAGTTACACCATCTCCCGCTCATGCGAACCATCTCCCCACTGCTTCGCATCCACACATGGTTTCCTTTAGCGGGAGATGGTGTAATTATTTTTCTATGAAAGATATGGACGATGACTTCATGATATTTCTGTTTTTTTTTGTATAGCACGAAAAGCAATTTTCTGCGCAGCTGTTGTTCATGTGAGCTACGCTTGACGTGTATATCTTCCTCCTCTCCCCCCTCCTTTTTATTCCTTTGGGACGTGTGAAGGATGTGTATATGCAGCGAGCAGTTGAATAAAGCCAGTTGATATTTTGCGCTTTTTCTGTCTACATTGTTGTTTCCTATGTTCATCCGACAGTATGCGCAACGATTCCCACGATAGTCACGCAACAATTTGCCTAGCAAAAAGTTGTGAAATGCTCGGTGATGTGATAGCTGCGCCAATCACACCAAACTGTGCCAAGTGGTGAAACTTACTTTATCCTGCTACGTTTTTGGCACAAATCTCATAATTTGCACCACACATGCTTTAAGACGTTTGTTCTTCTTTTCTATCGAGATCCGTCGTCTGTGATAGTGTCCGAGTGCCGTAAGTTACATCCTACCAGTGCCTTCCTGTTTGTACACGCCGCTAAAGCGATTTTTTTTTCTTACCCGATGCAGTCGTACTCACCTGAACCCTTGTTACTAGTATGCAATAAACTTCCCTGTGCGTTCTCTTTCCGAAGATTCATAGAGTTTCCATAGATGAATTACTTATAGCGCAAATCCCAGGCAGACCTACAGTATACAACAACGATACACTCACTGAGCCGCTATCAAAACTTCTAAATCATCATTTGTCTAATATATATCATCTACCCTTGCATCCTTTGTTCAAGACACGCCTCATTTCCTTAGAATAATAGATTGCAGTAACGAAACACAAATACTCTCGGATCAGGCCATTCTGGTAACATTAGATGTCTGCCAAAAAAAGCATTGCCCTAAGCACCAAGGGTCCTGTAGCGCCGCAATAGGAACTTTAAGGACATGTTCGTGCATGCAAATGTAAACTGTCGTTCTACTGCCCACATTGCTCTCGACCAAGGTGTTAGTCTTGAAAACACCTTCGAGATGACGTTATAGTTAAAAGCACCGGAAATGATTACGTCCATCATATAAAATCTACTTTTACCTGCACTAGTTCAAACGTTATCTATACATGATCGAATGTTCATATTGTCAGAAACACTACATTGGCGAAGCCGGACAGCCCGTTAATGTTAGATTAAACGGGCATCGGCGCGGACACGGCAAAGAAGATGTAACCGAAAGCAGTGGCACAGCATTTTAATGTGGCAGGTCACAACTTCGACGATATCGAAATTTACGTACTTCAGCCGAACTACCGGTCCCCGAAAGACAGAAAACATAGAGTCATACCTTATTCACAAGTTCAATACACTCCAGCCAACAGGTATACAAACGTTTGAAAAGGGGTTCTCGAATCCATTCGGTATGGTAGACACACAACGAAAACCAGTGAGAATCAAGCCCTTCTTCTAGGAATTTATAACCGTGCTTATCCCTGGGAAATTATCATTGTCAGGTGGTGCTTCCTTCTGACAACCATGATTCAGCGAAGCATCGATACCTTCCTTCAAGAATTTTCGGCCCTCGCGCCGGTCCTTTCGACCCTATCCGGATAATTTCTTCACGGGTGGCTGGAGCACATTGTCTGGATTTCTTCGACTCCCACTTTATTGCGAAACTCGCCCGGGGTGGCCCGGGAGAGCTTTCGAAAGCCTTCGACCACGCCGTGCACCGACCTAGGCCTCTTAGGCTTAGCTCGAGTGCGGCCGCCTGCACATCAGCTGACAGACGGAGCGACCGCCCGGCCGCCCGCCGCTGCCTCGTCGCCCATCTCCTAGCTGTCCACTGCTATGGAGTATATTGTCGAAGGACAGGACGTGTCCCCCGAGGAACTCTCGGACGAATCCTGGCAGTCGCCAGGCCTCCGCGCCCAAGAGCAACGCCGCGCAGCCTTGCGCCTTGCCACCGCCGCAGCTAAGCCCACCACCACGCCGGCTTCTCTGCCTTCGTCGAAGCGGGTAAATGCATCGCCTCCGCAGCACCGCCGCCGCGCTCCGCTCCCTCGTCTCCCGGCGGACACGATTCACATCGTCGGCCGCCCAAAAAGCCCCGTAGAACTCACCAAGCTCCAGCCTTGGCACTTGTACACCGCCTTGCTGCAAGCAGCGTGCCTGCAAGACCTCCCGCCCGCATCTCGCGACACGGTGCGGATCCACCCCGTCAACAACACTTTTACGCTCAGCGTCGCGGACTCGGCTCGTGCTCAAGCATACCTCCGCATCACCTCCCTCACGGTTTCCGGCAACACTTTCACCGTCCACCTTTACGCCCCACCGCCAGAGGATGCCCTCAGGGGCATACTGTACCACGCCTTCGACGACTTCACGGACCAAGCCATCCTTGAAGACCTTCAGGCAAGCAATCCTACCCTCTCTGTTGTGGGCGGCCGCCGCATGGGCAAGGCCCCTCACATCTTGGTCACCCTCATGGAGCCGAAACTACCGCGGTGGATCTTCTACCACGGTGTCCAGCTTCGCCTCCTTCCGTTCCGCAACAAGGTGGAAGCCTGCTACAATTGCCGCTCGACCGGCCACCGGACCGACGTGTGCCCCAAGCCGCGGCAGGAGCGGTGCCATCGGTGCGGCGCTGCTCACCCCACACCGCCCGAAGGATCGCCACCCACTTGCAACCCCCGCTGCATCGTCTGCAATGGGAACCACTCCACGTACAGTTCCAACTGTAAACACCGCTACGTGCAGCGCCCTCAACGCCAGAAGGCCCCGGTACCTGACACACACCCCTCGCCACAACAGCCTGTTCCGCCCGCAGCGGCAGTGCGCTCTTCCCAGCAAGCAGCAAGTGGTCCCTCACCAGCTCCACCGCCCAAGTCGGTTACTGCCTCTCCGCCCCCCGTACCAGCGGTGCCTAAACCCGCATCACAGCCCATGAATTCGACATGGCCCCGCGGCGCCCCCGGCTTGCCCTCGGAGCCGCAGGTTGTTGCACTGCAGCAAGAAAACGCCTCCCTCCGACAGCAGGTCACTGCACAAAGCGCTCAAATTGCAGCTCAGAAGACCCAAATTGATTCCCTCCAAGCGAAACTGCAAGCTCTTGAAGAGAAGCTGGAATCAGCCATCACAGTGAAATCCTCTCTGCCCTCTACCATTTGCTCCTCCTCCGACATGGACGTTCAGACTCCCGAAGGATGCACTGGCAAGCGCCGTCGACCCAACACTCCCCTTGAATCTCTTCACCTTTCTGAAGAGGTCCAGGTATCCATCAAGACGGCCTTGGTGGATCTTGAAAAGCGGTTGGATAGCCGCTTCAACTCCGTCCACCAGCTTCTCACTGCACAGCACGAAGCTCTAAATTCCCTGCGCACAGACTTCGCCGCCTACCCCCCCGCCACGTCCTTCCAATCTCTACAGTCAACAGTTGATAGCCTACAAACTGCCATGCTTGGAAGCATCCGAGCAAAGCCACCCCTCCATGCCCGCACCACCACCTCCTCCGGCGCCGCCCGAACCTCGCAAACACCGGCCGAGGCAACATCTTCCGCTGTTAAAAATGGCTGACCGATCCATCGTCACCATTTGGCAGTGGAACTGCCGTGGTTTTCGTCCCAAGCGTAACCACCTCCTTCTCCACCTACAACAACTAGACCCCTCGGACGCGCCTGATATCATCGTACTACAGGAAACTCACGCCGACGTCTCCCTCTCGGGTTACGTCGCCTACAACCAAGTAACTCACCATCCTCTGCCCCATCCCGTGACGGCCGTCCTCACCCGGCGGACGCTCGCTGTCAATCGACACGATCTACCCTTCCCTGCAGTCCATCACGTCTTTCTCGAGATACTACCTCAGCAACGTGGACAGCCCTCTCTGTTTATTCTCAACGTGTACAACCCCCCTCGCTGCACTGAAGATGCGTCTCTCCTAGCCTTGCTCCGTGCCGCTGCGGCGAAAGCAGCCAAATCACCCCTTCTTATTCTCGGCGACTTCAACGTCAAGCATCCGGACTGGGGTTACTCGAAGGCAGATGGCCCCGGAAGGAGGCTGTGGCAGCTCGCTCACGACCTCAACCTTTCCCTGCTCACCGACCCCACGCAACCAACGCGCATCGGCAACAGTGTGTGCCGCGATACCACCCCGGACCTCAGCTTCTGCCGCAGCGTGCGCGACGCGCGCTGGTCTAACACGCATCAGTCCCTCGGCAGTGACCACTATGTCCTCACCATTCAAGTTCTCACCTCCCCCAGCAAGCCGCGCCCACACACGGCCCGCTATACAGACTGGGACGCTTTCCGAGAACGCCGGTTGCACTCCGCCACTTCCAACATCGAGGACCTCTCGACGTGGACCGACAAGCTGCTAGCGGACCTCGACGCAGTCACCGCCTCGATCCCCACCACGGAGGACCATCCGGCAACTGACGCCCGTCTTGCCCACCTGTGGGCCGCCCGCACCGGCCTTTGCAACCGTTGGCAGAAGCAACGTCACAACCGTCGCTTACGCCGCCGCATCGCGCACCTCGATCGTACGATCGAGCAACACACCACCGCGCTCGCCCGCCAACAGTGGGAGCAGCTCTGCTCGGGTCTCTCTGGTCAGTTGGGCTGCAAACAGTCCTGGCATCTCCTCCGCCACCTCCTCGACCCTGCTTCCGCCAAGTCGGTCGCTCGGCAGCAGTTACAACGAGTGGTCCGGGCTTACCCCGGCGACACTCCGTCGCTGATGGCAGACCTGTGCGCCAAATACCTTCAGCTTCTGCCTCCTGGCACACCTCCTCCCCCTCTCGCGTCCTACTCTGGGGCCCCCAACCCAGTACTGGACGCCGATATCACGGAAGCGGAGGTCTACGCGGCATTACAGAAGCTCCGCACCACTTCCGCCCCCGGCCCAGATCGCATCCCCAACAAGCTCCTCCGAAACCTCGACGCCCCTTCGGTTGCTACCCTCACTTCGTTCCTCAACGAGTGCTGGCGCTCCGGCAACCTCCCCCAATCATGGAAACACGCTCGCGTGGCTTTCATCCCCAAGCCGGGCAAGAAACTCACAATCGAGAATCTCAGGCCCATTTCACTCACCTCGTGCGTCGGCAAGCTTCTAGAACATGTCGTTCTCGCTCGCTTGCAAACGTACACGGACACACACCATCTCCTTCCCCACACCATGCTTGGTTTCCGCCCCCACCTATCCACGCAAGATGTCCTCTTACAACTCCACCATGATCTCCTCGACCCACCCACATTTTCAGACACAAAGGCTCTCCTTAGCCTGGACCTTCACAAGGCGTTCGACCACGTCTCCCATTCGGCTATCCTTGCCGAACTCGCAGCCCTCAACCCCGGCACCCGCACCTACAACTACATTCGCGCGTTCCTCACCGCCCGCACGGCCGAAATCATCCTAGGGGACCTCCCGTCTCCCACGTACGAGCTTGGCCCTCGTGGCACGCCTCAGGGCGCCGTCTTGTCGCCTTTTCTATTCAATCTTGCCCTCCGCTCGCTTCCTGGCAAGCTGGACCGTATCCCCGGTCTTAAACACACCCTGTAGGCGGACGATATTGCTCTCTGGGTCACGTCGGGCTCTGACGGCCATATCGAGCAGACGTTGCAACGCGCAACCGACGTCGTCACGTCCCACGTGCACGCGGCCGGTCTTACTTGCTCAGCGGCCAAATCGGCCCTTCTTCTCATGCGGCCTCCCGACCGGCGTCGCTACAAAACTCCCCACCCCACCATCACGGTTCATGCCAACTCTACTCCTGTCCCCGTCGTTTCGCATCTCCGCGTGCTCGGGCTGATCCTACAGTCCAACCGCCATAATACACACACCATAGACAAGCTCTCGCTCTCGGTGCAGCAGACCGCACGTATGCTCGCCCGTGTCCATGCGCGGCGTGAGGGCATGCGAGAACACGATCTACTTCGCCTTGTCGACGCTTTCGTCGTTTCCCGCCTCACGTACGGCCTTCCTTATACACGTCTCCTAAAATCGGAACGCGATAAAATTGACGTCCTCATCCGCCGGGCATACAAGACTGCCCTCGGCCTTCCTCCCAACACGTCCACCGATCGTCTTCTCCGTTTGGGTGTACACAACACGCTCGACGAGTTGATTGAGGCTCACCGCTCCGCTCAAGTGCAACGCCTTTACCGTTCGCCGACCGGTCGCCACATCCTTTCCTCCATTGGCCACGACACCTCCTCCCACCCTCCGGATCTGGTCTCATTACCCCATGCTATTCGAGCGGCGTTCTACATCAAGCCGCTACCTAAGAATATGCTGGCGGGCCACCACGACGCTCGCCGCCAAGCCCGTGCCGCCATGCTTCAAGCAAAGTACGCCGACCACCCGGCCGTCGCCTACGTAGATGCGGCCCGATACAATGCACGCAGGGACGCCTTCGTAGTCGTTTCCGTGTCGCCCTCCTCAGCACCTTTGGGGCCGACCATCACGGCTGGCACCGTCAGAACGCCTTACGCCGTCGAGGCGGAGGAAGTGGCCATTGCTTTGGCCGCGACCTCGGCTGACGCAAGCGTCATAATCAGCGACTCCAAACAAGCCATCTCCAATTTCGCGCGAGGTCTCGTCTCGCCTACCACCTTACGGCTACTTCGGCCCCTACTGCAGCAAGATGAGCAGTGCCGCATAGACCTGATCTGGGTCCCCGCCCACTCGGGTCACCCCGGCAACGAGACAGCTCACCAACGCGCTCGAGGATTCGTCGACCGAGCGGTGGGCCACTCAGAGTCGGACGCCCTGGTGCCGGAGCCCCTGGTCACCTACCACGACATCACTCAGCACTATCGCCTCGAGCGATATTTCTATTCACATCCTCACAGCAGCCTTCCCAAGCGGTCCGAGATCGCCTGGCGTCGCCTACAGACCCGCACCTTCCCGTGCCCCCTCGTATTTTCATACATGCACCCAGGTGCCATCGATCCACGCTGCTGCCTGTGCGGCAACGTTGCCTCGTTGAACCACATCCTCTGGGGCTGCCCGGAGGATCCCCCGCCCGCCGACCTCCTTTGCTCACCCCCCACCGAGGAACAATGGGAGGCCCTTCTCTCCAGCAACGACAGAGACATCCAGACACGGGTCCTGAAACGAGCGGAAGAAGTCATCGAGAAGCACAGCCTGGCAGCCTTCGTGGCTTAGCCTCCCTTACCCCTCACCCCTTCTACTAATAAAGTTGTTACTCACTCACTTCCTTCAACCCTACACCGCGCGGCTCATGCGCAGGCGAGGCCTGAATAATTTCTGGTGTTTTACGTGCCAAAACTACAAGATCATTATGAGGCACGCCATGCTGGGGGACTTCGGGCTAATTTCGGCCACCTGGGGTTCTCCAACGTGCAACTGAATATAAGCACCAGGGTGTTAATGCATTTCGCTACCATCGAAATGCAGCTGCCGCATGAGGGAATCTAACCTACGACCTCAAATTTAGAAGTGCAACACGTCAGCCTGCTATTCATTATTATTATTATTATTATTATTATTATTATTAGTAGTAGTAGTAGTAGTAGTAGTAGTAGTAGTAGTAGTAGTAGTAGTAGTAGTAGTAGTATTTTATTTGCATATATGAGGACACAGAGGAAAGAAGGAGAGAGCAGGCTGACAACTGCCACATAGAGGGGCGCAACGCTCAGGTATACACATACCCCGGCTTGTGTATGCCTGTGCGTGTGGCTCTGCGAACCGTCAAGACGTTGTCGCGGTCGGAAGATCCAAAAGTAGGACACGTCGATACGTCCTCGTATGAATAACACCGTACCAAACGTTAGTCGATAATAGAGTCGGCGCCTTGCGTTGTCACCCCACCTGTTCGTTCCTTCGCGCCGCTTACGTTGGCGCGCTTGAATATTCGCAGTCCGCAGCACATTGTCTTTTGCAGAACGCTCGCCGTTGTTTAGCAGTCCGCAATTGCATATATTTTTTGTTGTTGTTGTTGTTGGTCGCCGTTTTTTGTAGACGCAGATAGAAGGCTGTGAGCATCGTAACTGTGCCTAGTCCGTGCGCGCACACCTGAACTGCATTCCTCGAGGTCAGGAAATGGGGAGTTACAGAGGAGAGACATTTATTAAGGCGAGCGCCTTGGATGCCTCGTGTCCGCCGCGGTGGTATAGCGGTTACGGTGCTCGGCCGCTGACCCGAAGGTCGCGGGTTCGATACCGGCCGCGGCGGTGGCATTTTGATAGAGGCGAAATGCTATAGGCGATGGTACTGTGCGATGTCAGAGGTGCTGTGCGATGTCAGTGCACGTTAAAGAACACCAGATGGTCAAAATTTCCGCAACCCTGCACTACGACGTTCTTCATAATCATATCGTCGTTTTGGCAGGTTAAAGGGGTACTGACACAAAAATTTTGGCCTCGCGTTTTTTTGCTGTAATGTATTGCTGGGGGCCTGTTAGTCATAACACGGCACATCGTTTGCTGCAGCGCGCGACAGATAATTAATTACAGGCTCCTCATTACCGACCAGTGTCAGTTTCGGTTTCAAAAACGACAAGCCTCCGGG
Source organism: Rhipicephalus sanguineus (assembly GCF_013339695.2). NCBI lineage: Eukaryota > Metazoa > Arthropoda > Arachnida > Ixodida > Ixodidae > Rhipicephalus > Rhipicephalus sanguineus. The sequence continues at coordinate 98,326,534 of NC_051182.1, read as the reverse complement.
TGCAACTATCACCACCTAGCGGCTGCAGCGCTCGATCACGTCAGCACACAGAAGTGTGACGCACTTCCGCGCTGTTCGCGTCGTCTCCTCGCATTCGCATGCTTGCCGCACGTGCTGCGCGATGTCGTCGCCATCATCGTCCTCGTTGTCGTCATCCTCCTCATCGTCGTCTACTGGCGACGATTTCCTTGAGACACCAACAGCGCAGCGGCGAGCGCGTCAAAACAAAAATGGCGGCTACGACGTCATCATAACTTGTTGTACCGGCTACAACGGTTACGTAGGGGAAGTAGGGGGGTCACCTCGGGTCACCTCCGAGGGTGTCAATGCAACAGGTGCGGCCTATAATGCTGGATCGTGCACGCGAACTTCAAAATTCATATAAAATACCTTCCAAGCTTTATTCGCTGTCGATATTTTGCAGATGGTACACGCACGTACACGGAAATCGATCCAGCAGGCTATCTCGGCCGCGAAATTTTTTGTCAGTACCCCTTTAAACCCCAGATATTATTATTAGACGCCTCATCAAACGCGAAAACTGACCGGCGTGTTATCTATTTTAACTGACTTACTAGTTCGAAATAATTGAGGTCTACACGTGAATAAGGATATAATGGAAAACTGTATTATACACGCACTCGTACAAAACAACACACGTCTTCTTTTCACAAGTTCAGTGTCCAGACTGCCCCACCCAACCAACTTCTTTCCATGGGGAGAAGGGAGCACACTCTCTCCTGTCTGGGTTCGCGCTCCACGGTGCGCCTGGCTCTCGTCTGTCAACGGTGCCATGTTCGCAGTCGCAGGTTCTTGAAGAGACGGCATTTCGTTTGGTGTTATTTGGTTTGTCCGTCTGGCTTTGGTGTTCTATCGTTTTATTACATCCTCCCCCCCAAAATGATCTTTGATCATTTTACTTCTGTCTCCAAAGGGTAGAGCAGTTGTACCGGACGTCGCAGAATGATTCCAGCGGACAGCTTTACAGCACAAGAACGCACTGCTCCGTCACGGCCTTTGAAAACTTCGACGACTCTTCCTGTTTTCCACTCTGTCACCTGGAAGGGGAGCTGCAGCTGCTGTGGCCGGTTTGAGTCGGTGCTTGGCACACAGAGAGCATCGTGATATCACTTTCTTCACTAGCTGCCGACAACACGGAATCCAGTAACATTCGCGCAGTTCAGACATAGTGCTGAGAGCGCCTCCGTGAAGAGTTCGAAGATGAGCTGCAACTACTATAAGTCTGGTTACGACATGATCTTTCGGAAGAAGGATTGGATGCTTGACGTCTTCGGATGCCTTTGAGAATTGAAGACGACCTTTGACGCGCAACAATCCCTGTGCGTCAAGGAAAGGCTGAAACTGTGCTATTGGTGATTTCACCGTCAGGCTCTCTCCCCGAGAAACTGTTCCAATCTCTTGCTCGTAGTATTTACGCTGCGCATGTCGAATCCAGTGGTTGCTGGCCTCTTGAATCTCGTCCGCTGTGAGATATGCTGGGTTACTCCCATTGTGACGTCGGCAGTTTCTCACAAACCTCATGACCCACGCGGTTACTCTTATCAGACGTGTGTAACTGCTAAACGTTTCTGCTTGTAGCAAAGGGGTCATTTCAGTTATTCCTGTAAGCAGCTGAACTGCGTTCTTCCTCTTTTCGTTGTCCGCTTCATGGCTGTGACACGCATTATCAAATTCTTTTGGTGGCCAGAATTGAGATTTCTGTTGCAGCCAACTTGGGCCTTTCCACCACAGTGTGTTGTCTTTTAGGGACACTGCACGCATCCCTCGTGTCAGGCAGTCAGCGGGGTTATCGGCGCCTGGGCAATGCCTCCAACTTTCTGGGCTGCTTGAACTCTGTATCTCAGTCACGCTATTTTCAACAAATGGTTTCCATTGCTTGGCTGTGCCCTTTACCCAACAGAGGGTGATCGTGGAATCTGACCAAAAATACACTGCAGTTGTTTGATCAAGGACACTATGAAGATAATTAGCCATTCGTACTCCAATCAGGGCAGCCATCAACTCCAACCGGGGCAGAGACATCGCTTTCAACGGGGCCACTCGGGACTTCGCGAAGATGAGGTTTGTGTTCACTACTTCGCGGTCATCTTGCGTCCGCAGGTACGCACAGGCGCCGTAAGCTTTTGGGCTTGCATCGCAAAATATGTGCAGCTGACTGTTAACCTCGTAGTCTGTCAGTATGCAACGGGGAAAAGAGAGCTGTTTCAAGTTAGTCAGATCTGAGCACCAGCTTCTCCACTCTGCCTCTAAATCATCCGGCAGTTGCTCATCCCAGCCAACTCCTCTCTCCCAAAGGCGCTGAAAGAGCACTTTGGCTCGTATCACAAAGGGCGCTACCAGTTCCAAAGGGTCAAAGATCCTCGCTGATGCCTGTAGCACCGCGCGTTTTGTGCTGACTCCTGTGCATGCTGTGATCAATACGGCAGCGGCCGATAGGACATTTCATTTTTTACTCTTTCTGCATGCCCTTCGTTCATGTAGCTTCCGATGGCCGTGTCGTATTCTTCCACAAGCTCTTTGCTGCGGCACAACCTCTTTGTAAGACTTTTCAGCCGTTTCATAGCCATTTCTCGGTTATCTGCCAGGTCGCTAGAAGTTTCTTTCCACGGAAGTGACACTTCATAGCGCTCACCTTTTCTTTCCACGCTGCTCAGAGCGTGGTTGATGCTTTCTTGCTTCACGCTCTCTTCATTGGTGACTCCAATGGCGTCCAGTTCCCAAAACTTTTGCAGTATAGTTTGATCTTTGGTGTCGCTTTCCAGACCAATCTTTAAAATGCAGACATTTGTCGCCATGGTCAGAGAGCTGTTGAGACTGAACGGACCCTGGAATGTCCAGCCAAACTTTGTATGGATAGCTGCTAAACCGTTGTTGTCTGCACAGCGGCGGACTTGCCCTGACAGTAAGTTCCACAAATGATCCGCTCCAATCAACAGTGCAATTCCTGGAACCGCTGGCATTCCTGGATAAATGAGCTTGTCAGCGATAAGTCCTCCATTACACTCAATTTCCTGCACAAAAGCATTGTCAACCGGAACTGGTGCAACGTCTTTGCATATGAATGGAACTTCTACGGCCTCAATGGTTATTTCGCTATCGCTGTATTGACTACGCAAGCGCAGTTCAACGATTCGGAATGTTTCCGTTTTCGCAGCTGTCAATCCGAAAGTGTTGAGGTGGAAGTCCTTGTGTCCCAAAACACGCAGGTTAAGCGTTTTAGAGACGTCTTCTCTAATAAATGTCTTTTGACTTCCGCCGTCTAGTACACCACGGATGTATCCGCGTTTGTTACCACCAACGGCCCAAGTGCGAAAAGTCTGCAGAGCGACTTCTTTGTTCGTTTCTTTTTCAGCGGCCGCATGTACGTTAGTTGTGGTAACTTCTTTCACAGCTTCTTGCGGACGATCATTCTTTGCTTTCTTCCAGTCGGGGTTGCACAAGGAAGATACATGGCGTTTGCCGCAGTGGATGCACTTTACTTTTCTTCTGCATTCTTTTGACTGGTGCCCCCACGACGTACAACGAAAGCAGCGCCCGGCTCGTGCCAATTTGTTCGTCTTTTCTTCCGGCGGGAGGGGAGTCGAACAGGACTGTGTCTCGTGTTTCGTCGACTCGCAGAAGAAACACCTCCTCGCCTGCTCCGGCTGCATGTGAAGTACCGCGGCGCTTGGCGTATGGTTCTGTTTACCTTTCCCCCCGCTCCGTTCGGCTTTGCTCTCCTTCGTGGCACGGACGTTTTCGGCGCATCTTTCTCTGCTTTCTGTCTCGACGAGGAGAAATTCTAAAATGTCGGTTAGCCTATTGTCTACTCCTGACGCCGAAGATGCTTCTGAATCGTGTGGCGACTGACTCGCCGACTTTGTTGCGCTGTTGGCTCGGCGTAGTTCTTTGTGAAAATCCACAACCATTTCTTTGGGTAGCTCCGAGAGGATCACGTCGCTTAACATTGCCGAATAAGACGACGCATTTATGCCTAATCCCTTCAGTCCACGAATGTGGGCTTGCACGTGATCGTACAAGCGCCGTAGCCCGCGTGCGTCCTCCCGTGAAGCAACGCTGGGAAGTGCTCTCAATTTTGCGATATGCTCTTGTTGAATTCGTTCTTTGTCGCCGAATCGTCTCTGCAAAATTTCGATGGCATCTTCATAGCAAGCTTCCGTCGCCTGCAGCCCTCTTATCGCTGTCATGGCTGGTCCCGTGAGCAGTGATCTTAGGTACTGGAACTTCTCGGTCTTCGAGAGCCCTTCGTTCTCGTGTACTGCTTTACGGTAGCATTCCCAGAAGGCTTGCCATGCGGAAAGCTCACCGTTGAACGGTTCCAGCCGCAGCTTTGGTAGCTTGACGCCATAATGGTGAGTCTGGGAGGGCGGCGGATGAGGTATTGCTACGCTGCTGGCAGTGATGGCACCCGCCTGCACCGACGCTATCTTTGCTTTGAGGAGGCCGATGGCTTGGTTGGCCCTGTCGTCGTACTGGATGTTTTCTTCGTACTCCTCCTCGAAGGCGTCCTCTGGCAGGCAGGTTTCCATTTCTTCGTTGATCTTTCGAAGATCGGCGTTGTTAACCTCCAGCCGTTGCAGAATGGCACTGAGCTGTTCAACACTAGCGCTTTCCAGCGCCGATGTTGCCTCGTTGATGATGACGGTGTTCTGTCGTCGTCGGGAGCGTCGCTTCACTTTCAGCTTTTCCATCGTCTTTGTCTTTGTCCCTACCCGCGACCTTTAGGACCTCTTTACTTTAATATACTTTCTTCCCGGGTTTCGGCACCATTCTGTTATCTATTTTAACTGACTTACTAGTTCGAAATAATTGAGGTCTACACGTGAATAAGGATATAATGGAAAACTGTATTATACACGCACTCGTACAAAACAACACACGTCTTCTTTTCACAAGTTCAGTGTCCAGACTGCCCCACCCAACCAACTTCTTTCCATGGGGAGAAGGGAGCACACTCTCTCCTGTCTGGGTTCGCGCTCCACGGTGCGCCTGGCTCTCGTCTGTCAACGGTGCCATGTTCGCAGTCGCAGGTTCTTGAAGAGACGGCATTTCGTTTGGTGTTATTTGGTTTGTCCGTCTGGCTTTGGTGTTCTATCGTTTTATTACACGGCGTCCCGCGTCGGCGTCCCACGTCGGTGGCGTCAACATGAGTGGTGCAAAAAAAAAAGTCATCATCACGTGATGACGTCACCATATATGACGTCGTCATGACGTCACAAATTGCCCAAGTTTGTGACGTCATCACATATGACAGCATTGCTTGGTCAAAGGTGGGTCGATCCCGGAGGCTATGCGAAACAAGGCGAGGAGCAGAAAGCCTTCGGAAGGGTGCGAGGGAGGTTCAGTACATCGACTTAGAAGAAGATGGCTTTCGCCTTGAGTCGACTGAGACGGGTGCATAAGAAACCCTGCGAATTCTTTCTTCATGTGCTCCAAGGTCCATAGCTGTAAATGAGAGAGGGGGTCATTAAACGTTTATGAACAGCGATAAAGTGTTCTTTCTTCTCCATAGGGGGGCTGCTCTCTCAGTCTACAAAGAAAGAAAGAAAGAAAGAAAGAAAGAAAGAAAGAAAGAAAGAAAGAAAGAAAGAAAGAAAGAAAGAAAGAAAGAAAGAAAGAAAGAAAGAAAGAAAGAAAGAAAGAAAGAAAGAAAGAAAGAAAGAAAGTTTCGCCATTTTTTATATGCTTTTTTTGTTGTTCAAACAGTCAGTTCCGAGTATAGTGATCTTGTGTAATAATAGGCCTCGCCACGGTGGTCTAGTGGTTATGGCGCTCGACTGCTGACCCGATGATCGCGGGATCGAAACCCGGCCCAGGCGACTGCATTTTCGGTGGAGGCAAAAATGTCTGAGGCCCGTGTACTTAGATTTAGGTGCACGTTAAAGAGCCCCAGGTGGTCGAAATTTCCGGAGCCTTCCACTACTACGTCTCTCATAATCATGTCGTGATTTTGTGACGTTAAACCCCATATATTATTATTATTGTCTAATAATAGAATGATTCCTGCAATGTTTCACGTGCCAAAACGACGATATGTGTATTAGACACGCCGCAGTGGGGGACTCCGGACCAATTTCGACCACCTCCACGGGGTTCCTTTAACGTGCACCCGTATCTGAGTGCTCCGGTGTCCTCGCATTTCGCTTCCATCGAAATGTGGCCGCCGTTGCCGGAAATCGAACCCGCGCCCTCGAGCTTAACAGTGCGACACTTGCTTGCCTGTGCGACTCCTCGTTTCTATATATAGTGCTACGACTTTCTTGCGCTACACTGTATAACGGTAAATTAGCCGAACAAGTTGGTGAGGCGAACTGTTACTCTTGCCCTAAAGATGTGGTCTGATCTAGATTAAATGTAAGCGAGGTGAGATCAAATCGTTTCTCTCAAAACCGTGTTATACTGACAAATTTTACGAAATATACATAAGCGGGTACACTCGCGACACTGAAAAATCGGGCATGTTAAACTGGTCTTCATCGACGTGACACTGCAGTCCCGTGAGTTGGCTCTTTTTGAGATATATGAATAACTTGAAATTGATGCATGAACCGCATAATACATGAATACTCACTTGGTCTGGATTTTATTACGAGAGGGGGGTGGGGGGTGGAGAGAACGATACTTAAAGGAAATCAACCAAGTGGACAAACAAGCCTTGCAATTTGTCTTCCAATTGGAATGTGTGCGCGCAATTGGACTCGTAAGCCTTCATTTGGGTCACCAAAAAAGAAATGATCTATCATTTGGCATGAACACCTGGAATTGCCAAGTCCTATTTTTGTTTTCCATTCAAGTTCAACACTCCAAATGGTTTCCAATTCATCCTATTTGGGTCCAATCGTTAACAACTGGTATGACCAGTTGGATCCACTGACTTCTTTTTACTTTTTTGTTGACTCCCCCCCCCCCTCTTTCCTTTAAAAATCAGTTTATAGTTAACGCACTTCCTGTCGACTTTCACGTCCTGTCTTTCCAGCGCTTTGTTGTTATTTATAGTAACGCGCACAACACACCTAGGCAGCCCATGTTGGCTGACCCCAGCACTAGCTTACGGACAAAGTTGGACCCGGGAGACATTACGCGCTGCCTTATATACTGACCCTGAGAAGTCGGTCGATCCCGTAGCGTTTCTGCGCATGTCATTGACGGACAGCCGAACGATCGAGCTGTCAGGCGCATGCCTTTCAGAAAATACTGCGGCTGTGCCTATACTCAGTAGATGCGTGCGCGTCCGCAGGGGCACAGAGGCTCCCTTGCGCCGTATGCAAGCGGGTCCTTTGAAGGCCAAGCTTCCGCGGGCCTAATTAGCTCGACTCAGTCAAATCTGCGGCGGTTGGCTTCAAAGACCTGCCGCTGAAAGGGGTACACACACTTCATTCGGTGAGTGCAACTGTCGATTGCACGCGTGCGCGCTTGAAAGCACCGCGATGTCGTTGGAAGAGACGCAAGGGAGAGTGCGACGTCGCCGATCCGACTTTCGTGCGGTACGCGTGTACAGTCGGGATAACATTTGTCTACAGCGGCCAGTCGGCCTCTTCAGGCGCCGTTTTTTTTTATTATTATTTGCATAAATATGCAGAGGCCGACGCGGTAATGACACCAAACATAGTCATACCGCCTGCTAGGTCCTTGTGCTACAGTTTAAGCATAAAAGGTATCTTTTAGCTAGCGCGACGTAGCAGCCGTCGGCAGCCACGTGATTCAGCCTCCGTTTGTCACCGAGATGGGAAATCGCCGTTGCACGAACGCATAAAGAATTATTTGCCCTGTTTCGGTGCAATCTTTAGGCAAATGAAGCCGTTCACCGATGTACTATGTCAGAGAGTTTTAGAATCGAGTACGCGCGGAGCTTAAATCGCTCTGGGCAATCGCCAGTGCGCATGCGTCAAACGCGACCCACATCTATAGATTAAAATTTGGGCCTCTGTCACTTTTTCGAAAATAGAGAGACTCACAATTGGGTACGCAAGCCTTGGCTTCCTCGGTTACTCGGGCTAATAGACATCAATTTCGGAAGCAATTAAAGAAATTAAATTAATCTACAGTTTAATTAGTAGAGAGTATAAACACACGCGATCGAGTCAAATGGGATGATTGCAGGCCTTCCTGCGAAGAGCTCATCGCTGCTTTGAGATTTCCAAAAGACGGCCTCTGGTAATGATTGCGGAGTAATGAAATTCGACAAATTTCACCGGCGAAACCGGAAGTGAAGCGCCAAAGAAAGCAAAGTGCAGAGGAACAGAATGACGTCATTGTTCACAACAACGATTGCAGTGATGTAAGCTCTTCTACATTCGTCCATGTACTATGTGCGCCATTCGTGCTACAATTAGAAGCGCAGCCCGCGGCCACGCGAAGCGAAGTCGATGGATGGTTAAAGGGACACTAAAGAGGAACAATGAATTGGTTTAGATTGATAAAGTGTGCTCGGAGAACTCTTGTGTAGTTCATTTCACCACCATAGGTTTATTATTAGAGGAGAAAATTAAGTTGAAAGTTTCATTTTTAAATTTCGCGCCGAACTTTGTAATTCGTGACGTAAAAGGTTTCAAAGAGCATTTACCATATTTTGGCGCCACTGGCTCGACGAAATTTCCACAAACTCGTTATGTCAAGTCTCTGGCCCCTTCAGAGGACAATGTACTTCGATTTAACCGATTAGGAACGCCGTAGGCCCAAGCAGGCGCTGTCAAAAATATGCGACGTCACGGCGAATGGTGCGGGAATTCCAAGGTGGCGTCGCCACCTGTATTTTCTTTTTGCGCGTTTTCTCGCTTTTTAAGCGTCTTCGCGCAGCAAGCGTGGTGTTTTTGGTATCGTGGAAGACTACTTTACTAATGCGAGAAAAATCGTTTTGCTCTTTAGTGTCCCTTTAATATAATGACGCTCGCTCATTCTAGGCGTATCAGAAGAATATGGCAGTTGCGCTCTTCTGCGTTTCGGTTTCGCCACCGAGATTGGTCAGATTTCATCCCTCCGCTAAAATTACCAGCGGCCGCTTCTCGGAAATTTCAAAGCGGCAATTGGCTCTTCGCAGGAAGGGCTCAAATTCTCCCGTTTGACCCGACCGCCTGTCTCCACTAATTAAAAAGGATAACTACTTTAATTTATGTAATTATTACGATGATTTTTCTAGCCTTCTTAAAGGGACACCAAAGTGAAAAAAAAATGAATCTGTTTAGATTGATAAATTCTACTCTGAGAAGTCTAATGTTGTTAATTTCACCATCACAGGTTTGTCGATAGAGGAGAAAATCAATGCCAAAGTGTTATTTTTAAATTTCGCGCTGAAATCGCCGCACGTAACGTCACAGATTTCAAAGTAGTTTTGGTATAAGCAGGGGCGTAGCCACCCCCCGGCTACACCACTGCTTATCAGGGACGACGGCGCTTCCTTGCAGTGTGCGGCCGTCAAAGATGATGCTGACGCGCTGTGAAGCGCTGTGAATGCCAAGATCTCGCGGCCGCTCATTTCGCCACGGTCCGCGCGCAGTTGGTAAAATTTGCCAAGGTTTCAAGATTTTGACGTTTCTTGAAGAAACCATTAACACATGCACACACGTTTAACAGTGCCTGTCCAAGAAAATTTGCCATATTTCTCCGTTGAACGCTAACGTTTTATCTTATCCCTACTAAGATGGCGGCCGTGGCCGCCATCTTAGGGTGGGCACGGCTTTACTCTTGAGGCATAATTTTCACTCCAGCAATACTTCTAAGTGCGTAGCACTTTAGAGGTTCGGCTTATCGTCCATGTCGCATGGTCACGCGGTGGTCAATGCAGATCTAAAACAAGCCCAACAATGCTCAAAACAAGTGCACAACAAACTAACAAGGTCTAAAATAATGTAAACTACAGAAATAACCAAGAATTAAGCGCAATAATTTACCTAAAATTTCGGAAAACGCTTCTGAAACATCCGGCCGATACCAGCAAAGCGCAAGAGAGAGCGCCACCGCCTCAGCAAGTGCGCGATTGCCAAGGGAATCGCTGGCTTCCTCATGTTTCACGGTAGTGGAGTTTTATTAAGCGCAGGATTTAGAACTACACCAAGCACTGCACGAGAACGACATTTTTTTTTTAACCTCCTTGGTCACGCGCACAGACGTTCCTTTCCTCGCGGCACATTCGAGGTACGTAAAGCAAGGCATGGCAATTTCCTCATTGCCCAATTGCCTCAATGCATGGCAATTTGCCTCGCTTAAGCGAATGAGGCAATGCGAACGGTGCCCGATTGCGCTATCGCATTCCACTCTTGATGGCGACTATCTGGGAATAAAATTTTCGGTTTTATGCTGTTTTGGGATGATTGTATGACGTATAAAAAAACAGGGAAAACAAATTAATATTCGGGCAGCTATACGCACTGGTGGTACGAAGGCTGTGGAAACGGCGGAGCCCATGGTGGCTATGCCCTCCTCCTTTACCTCCTCCTCACCGTCGCTTCCCGTTTCTGTACTACATACTATACAAGACTGTGCCATACATTACCCTCTAACCTCCTCCTGTCCTTCCTGCTTACCCTCACTTCCCTTTCCCACCACTGTTATACTATAACATACATGGCTATGCTTTCTGTCTCTTTTTTTCTATATATTTTTTGTGTATGTTTCTTTGCATCGCTTTCTCTCTCTGTCCATTTCCTTCCCTGTCTTTCTTTTTCTCTCTCTTTTTTTTCCTTTTCTTTCTTTGTCTCTATTTCTCTCTTCCTCTTTCTTTATCTCTCTCTCTCTGTACTCGTTTTCCCTCCTTCTGTCTTTTTCTCTCTCCTTTTCTTTTCTTTCTCTCTTTCTCTTTCCGTCTATCTCTTTCTTTCTTTTTTTCTCTCTCCCATTGCACTCGTTCTATCGCCTTCTATGTTCACGCCGGACTAACCGCCGCATGCGTTCTGGGAGCTAAGCAGAAGATGAAGAGGACGATGACAGCGCGTACCGGTTGATGATGGTTTTCGGATGCAGGAGACACATAACGCCCGGATTAAAGTGCTCCCATCACTTCCCTTTACCAGCGGCCCCTTGCTATACTTACTATGCATGGCTGTGCTATGCTTTCGTTCTCTCTCTTTCTCTCTCTCTTTCTTTCTCTGTCTTTCTATCTCTCCCTCTCTCCGTTTCTCTTTCTTTGTGTCTTTCATTCTTTCTTTCTATCTTTTTCTCGTTCTCTCAGCCATAGCAACGCAATCATATGGTTCCCATAAATGCTTGCTCTAACGTGCCTGGATAGCCGAGGGCTTACGACTCTCGCCATCGGACCCTGCGCATGGGCGTCGGCAGGGGGATGCAATGGGGGCACTTGTCCCCTCAAACCACACCAGCACTTGCCCCCCCCACCCAAGCCACACCAGCCCTCCCCCTTCGCCCATCCGCGATGCAACACCGGTTTGCACCCCCCCAAGGGAAAATCCTGCCTACGCTTATGACCTTGGGGTTCGAATCCGCCTCGGCATGAAAAATTTATTTCGTTTTATTTGTTTCTTCCCCTCCTCTTCTCCACTTCTGATCACCTCTCTACTACGTTCCTTTCTCCTCTCCACTTCGCTCGCCTCCCTCTTTCTTCCCGGCTCCTCGCCTCAGCACTCCTCGTTCTACTAGGCTTTACTCTCTCCCATATTCCAGGCTCCAACCTCCTTCCCCACCGCTGTCCACCACTCTCCTTCGCTCTGCTCCCTCCCTGTAATGTCTTCGCTTTCCCTCGCACCTGCTGTACTCGGCAGTGGGGCTTGCCCAAGTCCCGTGGCACATAACCAGCCGAGTTTTTGCACACGATTTGCTAGGAACGGCGGCTTAAGCTGTTGAAATACCAAGCGAACACGCACGTTCTGTTTCTCGTGGAATCGCTCTACGTGCCCTAGTGTTTGCGAAAACCGCGTAATGGCCGCAGGTTTTTTTTTTCCCGAGATATGGGTTGAAAATCGTCGGTGCAGCCATTACGCGGAGAAGGAGCCTCAACATTATAAACAGCGGCGCTGTTTAAGCTTGAACTATAGGTCCGGCGGCGTTCGCAGAAACTGCGCCTTTCGTTGTCGAGCGATGACATCACCATGCGTCGCCTAGCAACGCGCTGGAGGAAGGAAAGGAGGAGGAGGAGTAGAAGAGAAGTGGAAAGAATTGGGAGATGGAATAAATGAAACAAAATAAATTTTGTTGGCGAGACGGTATTCGAATCCGGCGAGCCACGGTTCGATGGCGAGCTTTGTGACCACTCGGCTGTCCAGGCACAAGTATTTATGGGAACCATATATGATTGCATCGCTATGGGCGAGAGAAGGAGAAAAAGATAGAGAGAAAGTGAAAGAATGAGAGAGAGAGAGAAACAACGCTAATAAACAGAAACAGATAAATAGTTCATATAGCAAAGCCATGTGTAGTATAGTATGGCAAAGGGGTGGCAAAGGGAAGTGAGGGAAAGGAGGAGGGAGGTTTAAGCATTGCATAGCCGTGTATACGAAGTATCGTAAGGGGGAGGGAGCATAGAGTTTCCTGCAATACTTACTAGAGGGAACTCTGGCGCTATAGTGCCTATAGGAGCTGCAACGCATGGCGCTTCAGCCAGCATGGGAATGATGGGTAGTACACGGATTTGTCTAAACTTCGTTCTTTCGGCTCCGGTTCGCTCCGCGTCGCCTGCATCCGCTTTTTCGCAAGACGAAGTTCAGCGAACGTTCAACAATTCCACTTCGCCACTTAGCTTTTTTAGGCTCACCAATTGAAATCTGGTCACGAAGTTCACAACGATCCATTCTTTTATCCGAAAGAAAACCATTAAACACAGCAATAAACAAAGCCACAAGTGCGTTCGAAGCCCGCAAGTACGAAGACTAGGCAAATCCGTGTACTACCCATCATTCCCATGGTGGCTGAACGACCGCAGCGCCAGAGTCCCCTCTAGTTAATTTTAGGAAACTCTATGGGCGGGAGGGGAAGCGATGGTGAGGAGGAGAGATTGGAGGGCGAGGAGGGAAGAAGGGAATTAGGCTCCGCTGTTTCGTCAGTCTTGCTACCACTAGTGCGTATCCGCCCCATTTTTTTTCTTCTCACTCGATGTATTGATCCTCCCCCACCCTCCTCCGAAAGCTTCCTGCACATAACGTGCTTTGCGCCGTCACCAGGATCGGAGGCATTGCGAGCTTTCCGCACCTCGCCTGGATTTGCATTGCCTCCCCGGTCGCTCCATCTTTGACCAAGCAACGATGTCGTGTGATGACGACGTCAAGCCGCGTGACGTCACAAATTTTGCTGGTCTGTGACGTCATCCCGTGATGATAATTTTCTGCATCACTCGTGTTGACGCCGACGGTCGGTTTTCGCGTTTGATGAGGCATCTAAGGCATGCAGTCTAAGGTTCTCGACTTAAAAATGGTCGACAATTCAGAGTGCTACTACGGTAGAGCGGACTTATAGGGAACTATATGTATAGTCTACTATGTGAGAGTACTGCTTAGAAAAAGATTATTTCATTGTAGGACGCTACGAACATTTAGAAACAGTATCCGTACAACAAGAACATTAACGTACACAAATGACGAAACACAATGTACATTAAAACGTTTTAACAGAAATGTCGAAGTCCACAGGGTGTCCCTAATGCATGCAACTAAGAACTAGCATACGCACACTTATCATAATGTATATACAATACACATGACTTGGTGAACATGCCAGCAAATATGTACAGCATATGTTATGGTACATGTATAATTTATATAATTTACAGTGTTAGCATGAAATGTGTAATATACAAGAACCTACGCCGCTATGGGGACATGCACACACAGAAATAATAAATACAAACAGATTACATGCATTAATATTCACTGTGTGATAAGCTGGCTACAAGAACCAGGTCAGATGAAAAACTAGCCGCACACGTCCTTTAACTACCCACAGGAAGCGGCACGACCACTGCCGTGGAAATTCCTCTTCCCCAAGGAAGAACAATTCCTCCGACAAAAAGGACAGCAGTTCCGAGTACAACCGTTCCAGAATTGGAAACAGAGCACGACGACGGTGACCTGCTGCAACAGCCTCACACCTGTTACGCCACAAACAAAAAGCCCCCGCAGCAATTAGAAAGCGTGCAAAGCGGCTACGCGAGCAACGACCAGATGTGACAAAACGATTAACTCCTAGGCCACGGAAACCAGTGTTAACGGCTCTCCAAAATACCCTTGCAATTACATATTGCTGCAGCACATGCTGGTTAGACTCTTGTAGCAGACAGTTCGGACAAGTGGAAGATATGGGACCATGCATGCTCTACCTTTTCAGTCTGTCTCGTGTTGGGAGTACTCTCCATCCCAGCCGCTTCATGAAGTCGCGGAGATGGCCAGGCAGTAAGGATGCCGTTATCGAGCTCCACGAGACACTACGAGACACTAGAGTTACTGTATATGCTAGTTTAGGTAGCAGAGTTGCGCATCTGTTTTCCAACGCCGCTAGCAACCATGCATTGCGGAGAAGCTGACGCTCGGGCCAATTTTTGTATTTCTCGACGCCGCCGCTGCAGCTCACTCAATTAACACTATTTATCGACAGCCAATGTTTATCGCCGGCCTTCGACACGCCAGACATGTTTATCGGCGACGCGGTAGGCATGTCGCCTGCAAAAATGGAGTGCAACTTCACCGCATAGCTGTGGTTGCTAGCCGGACCTATGCGCTACTCTGCTACCTAAAGGTAGCATATACAGTAACTCTACGAGACACGACACAGCAGCGCCGCCGTTGTATCTACAACACGGTTTTCTAGAATATTTACATCACGGAAAACTTGCTGAGCGTGGCGATAAAACGCTACTGCCGTGGAGTAAAATGCAGGCATGTTAAGTGCTTGCGGCACAGAGTTAAGCCGTGATCCCGGTAACAAATAGCGTATGTTGGTGTCTAAGAAATAACAGGCAAGATCACGCGCGGCACACTGATCACCGTGTAACAAGCGAAGCAAGAATCGCACAGAAAGCAGCCGGCAGCGAACAGACACGGATGGGAACGCGAATCCACCTCTTTTGCGTAGTTGCCCAAGCGCCGCCCTGCAATCCAGCTCAGTTGCACCTGACCAGAAAAAACAGCCAAGAAGGGATTGCAACGACCTGGTTATTCGCAATGGGGGCTGTACGACATGAGAAATGTACCATGCGCGGCCGCAAAATACAGTCTGTGCTAAGTACCTTCTTTCCGACAGTGGTAACTCGTACTCTAGCGCTTCCCGGGCGTGTCGTTTTACATCTTCGAGTACTGAAACCCACACGGAGGCTGATATGCCGTAGTAGGTATAAACAAGCCCTAGTATGCGAATAGAGTCGCTTTTCCGAAGATCTAAAAAGGGACTTAGGCAGATATCTGGGGAACCAATGAACAAATATCGACATTTCGAAAAATTTAATGCAGCACCTGAAATAGACCCATACTCAGCAAAAAGCCGTAGGCAACGGGATAAACTGTCCTCGTCCTTCGGATACAACGTGATGTCATCGGCGAAAGCTGTCACCTTCACGGTATCACTACCAGGTAGTGGAAGGTGGAAGGCCTCGAATATATGGATCTTTAAGTAGGGAGCGCAGGAATGGTTCGAGGCTGAGTACAAAAAGTACTGGAGATAGAGGACAACCTTGGCGAACACCGCGGGTAACAGGAAATTGGGCACTTTCATAACCATCAAGAAACAACGTACTGTGTATATTTCTATACATATTTCGCAGAAGCTCGACGAAGTTTTGCGAGAACCCATACGCTTCCATTACGCTAAATATGTAGCTATGTTCAAGTCGATCGAATGCCTTTTAGGGGCGAAGCTTCTTAAGGCGGCACCCGTTCGTCCCTCGTAGTAGTGCGTAACCAGTCGTAACGCTAGTACCAGATCTTGACCTCCAAGGTGGTGCCGGTGGGAGATTTTTCCTGTGCGTTGTTGAACAATAAAAATTCGCAGCGTGCGCGTTAACTAAAAGCCGAATTCTTCTGTCTCTCATTCCCCATTAGCAGCCATTGGCATGTTCCAGTAGGAAACGTTAGTAGAAGTGTAAGTGTTAGCTAAAAGCCGACTTCTTCTGTCTCTCATTCCCATTAGCAGCCATTGTTTACCTCCAAGGTAGTGCCTGGTGAGATTTCTCCTGTGCGTGATTAAACAATAAAAATTTTGTTCAAAACGCCGTTGATTGATGAAATAAACCAACGAAAGACGCCAGATGTTTTCTAAAAGCAAAACGAAAGAACGCCAGATGTTTCTAAAGCAAAACGAAAAGACGCCAGCTGCTTAACGAAAGACGCCTAAAGCAATGGTTTTCTAAACAATGAAAATTCACGGCGTACATGTAAAATTAAAGTGAGCTGCAAGTCGTCATAACGCATCGAACCTTTAGTATAAACGCGCCCGATCTCACGTCGGTGATGATGTACTGGGCAGAATTCACGGAAGATTCACGGTTTACCGATGAACCTCCGCAGCTTCGCCCACTCATCATCATTCACTCCGTGGATATGCTGAGATTTTTTCTTGATCAAGAGAAACCAAGAACCCACGTGTTGATCTCGCCAACGTGTACGCAATCATATCACGCGTATCAAAGGAGAGACTAGTGAATTTCTCTAAGCTGTAACGGAATGTCACATTTCTACAGTTCAAGAGTTGTACTACCATAATGCGAGTGTGTGAACGCGCTTACCCACCTGTAAGTCACTGCTATTTCTCTGGCTATTCTGCACACTTCATTCGTAAAAGTTAATTAAGATTGCCAGTTCACGCAATTCCCTACGATTGTTTTTAAGGCAAATCACATCAGCTTCACATACTTTAAACGAATACAACGAAAGAAATGCGAACAACCGCTACGTACAACAACGAAAGATTTCATTTTAAAGATGAAACCAAATTAGCCCCGGCAGGAAGGTACGAAAAATTCGCGCAGAATCTGCTTTGGAAATTGTCTTGAGCGATGCGTAAGTAAGCGCAGAGTTTTAAAGGGACGCTAAAGAGAAACAATGAATCAGTTTAAATCGATAAATTGTGCTCTCAGAACTCTAATGTTAATTTCGCCATCATAGGTTCATAAATAGGGGAGAAAATCAAGTTCAAAGTTTCATTTTTAAATTTCGCACCGAAATCTCCCCGCGTGACGTCACGGATTTCAAAGTGTATACTTATCGTATTTTGGCGCCATTGGCTCAACAAAATTACTCCAAACTTGGTATGTTAAGTCTGCCCCCTCAGAGGACAATGTACTTCATTTTTAGCGATTAGGAACTGCGTAGTCCCTAGTAAGCGCCGTCAAAACATGTGACGTCACGGCGAATGGTGCGGAAACTTCAAGTTGGCGACGCCGCCCACATTTTGTTTTTGCGCGTTTTCTCGCTCGTGTTTTTGGTATCGTGACAGAGTACTTTACTAATATGAGAAAAATCGCTTTGCTCTTTAGTGTCCCTTTAATAGCGGGGCTATTTAAAAACCCTTTCGGCCCTGGTGTCCTATAAAAAGGAAACGAAGAAATATTGCTACAAACTGTGACATAAATAACTTCAAAGAAGTGTCTGAGGTATCCTCAATACACCTGCGCAAACATAGGTAGTAGTTTTCTCATCATTGTCGTCTTCGGAACTCTGCAATGTGGAAAGCAAGATGGTGGAAGGTGATAAAGACGACCATCGCCGCAACCGAATATTTGATGACATTTCACTGATTAACCATTATATTGGTAGCTATCGTATCTTTTTCCTGTTGTTCTAAGATGTTGAACTGCTTATTTACAAAAGTGAGTCTTCCCTAACATTTACGTGTGACCCGAAGCAATGCACAACCTTCATGTCCTAAATATAGGACACCGGGGCTCAGTGGTTGTCAGAGCTCTGGTCCGTGTGTCGTTCGCCTGAACTACTCGGGTAGGTATGCGCCACAGGAATTGGGCAAGCCAATCTACCGAGTACAGCATGCGCGAGGGAATGTAAGGAGCAAGTGAGAGTGTTGGAAAGCGGCAGGGAAGGAGGTTGGAGCTTGGGGTGGGAGAGAGTAAAGCCTAGTAAAACTGAGGAGTACTGAAGCAAGGAGCCGGAAGAAGGAGGGAGGCGAGCTTTAAGCGAAAACTCCGCTCGGCGAAGTGGAGAGGAGCATGGAAAGGAAGAGGAGAGAAGCAGAGAGGAGGAGGCGAAATAACTAAACGAAATAAAGTTTCTCGGCGAGGCTGGATTCGAACGTGGGATACCCATGCAGTGGCCGTAGGCAGAAATTTTTTCCGGGGGGGGGGGGGGGGGAGGGCACGCTCTTGATCCGACGTGGGGTCCAGGCAGGTAAGTGTGGTTGAGTGTCATTTTGTGCTTGTATACCATGACAAAAAAAATTCGGGAGGGGGCCATGGGCACGGTGTGCCCCCCCCCCCTGGTTACGCCACTGTACCCGTGGTCCGAAGGCGAGCATCGTAACCACTCGGCTATCCAGGCACCAGTAGCGTAGCCAGAAATTTCTTGAGGAGGGGGGGGGGTTCAACCATACTTTGTGTGTTCGTGCGTGCTTTTGTATGTGTGTGTGTATATATACACATGCAAAATTGAAAAATTTCGGGGGAAGGGTTGAACACCCCCCCCCCCTGGCTACGCCCCTGCCTGGCACGGTAGCACAAAGCATTTATGTACAATCTGGTTAAACTCCCTGCCTTCGATACATTAAAACGCACGGTTGCTGGGGGTTCCACTTGGTCCACATTGCCGAAGCCACAGCCACACGGATCGGCGGCGGCCGGTGTAAACCAGAGCACCAAGGAAGGCATGGACACAACTGACGCAGCTTGGCCTACGTTGGCGAAGTCGCAGCAATATGCCGATTCAGAGTGCTGTCACAAACGAGCGCGTCAATAAAGCGCGCGCGCGCGGCCGCTCTCAAACGGCAGCCAGATAGCACGGCGCCGGCCGCTCGCCCAAGAAGCGCGAACAACGAAAAACAAGTATTAAAAGACGCCGGCGCGGCGCTCCCCCTCACCCACTCGAGCCAGACGCAGACAACCAGATCAAACGCCTGGAAAAAGCCTGGATCTTTCTAGAGGGAAAGGATGACGCTACGCCGAGCGACGCCGCCGCGAGTAGAACCGGCGAGAGAAATCTCGATCCTTCCATAGCTTTGGCTGTGCTGCACGCCGGAGAACGCTCCCGACGCTTCTAGAACCCGGGAGAGAGGAGATAAAAGCGTGCAACCACGACCAGCGAGCGGTGAGTGAGTCGGTCGGTCCGGAGATGGTGAAGTTATGCTGAGTGTGGCTCCGCCAGCCAAATAAGACGTGTTTATGATGCTGTGCGGTCAGTCGATCGTCGATCTGGAAGAATCGGATGACGACGCCGTGTGAGCAGTGACAAGTTACGTCGACGGAAGGAACGACAGACAGCGCTGGAGTTGGCGTGAGTGTTTCCTAGAAGAGAAGCATTCAAGTACCGTCCAAGAATTGTGGACTGGATACGCCGTTGAATATTCAGGACTTTAACTGTTCTTGAATGTGATGCATGAGATTGCATTTGTAGCGCGTGATCTGTTCGTTTAGTTCCCGTTGTGTTAACACCATCTGAGTTATACTTGTGAAGTTGTAACTGGTACCAGCCGAGTGTGCATATGTTTGTGATGTTTGTACTGCTTTAACTGAGAATATATTTCGTTTGTGTTATCGACTCTCGGCTCTGACTCGGTCTTTGGACCACAAAAGGACCAACTCTAAATTGTCCGCGCTTTCGTGGTGCGTTTTCGAAGGGCCGCGACGCCAGCCCTTGGAATCCGCCCGGCGATTGCCATCCCCAATAACGGGATCAGTGACAAGCATAGGCGTGCGCACAGGGGGGGCAGGGGGGGGCGGCCGCCACCCCTAATCACCTAAGAGGGGGGGCGCAAACTCTGCCCCGTACATTGACCCTTCTAGTCACGAGGGGGGGGGGGCGCAAAATCTGCCCCATACATTAGTAGAGTGGGTGGGCGCTGCGACGAACCTTTGCCCCCCCTAATGGGGAACCCTGCGCACGCCTATGGTGACAAGTGCACATCGGCAACAGTGAACACTGAATCTCCGACTGACCAGTTGCCTGAAGAGGACAGACCAATCGTCATATGTGCTTCAGCCACCGTTAGACACATTTCGATTGCGTGTTCGTCGGCAAGCTGAAATCACCATACGCTCAGTCCGAAAACAGGTACTGGATGTTCTATGCCCAGTACTTGCAAGCCTCCAGTGGGCACCATGACACGACTGTCTACAGTGGAACGTATATGCCTGAGATCCTGAATCCAGTACTATGAAACGCAGTAGTGCTCTTTAAGCTCACGCGAATGTTTTGTATGCTCACTTTTTTCTATCTTTTCATAATGCCCCTTCCCTCAGCGTAGGATAACAAACCCGACGAGTGTCTGGTTGACCTTCCTACCTTTCCTTCCTCTTCCCCCTCCTCCTCTTCTCTCTCTCTATGGGAGCCATATGATTTGCGTTGGTGTGGGCGAGAGGAGAAAACGATAGAGAGAAAGAGAAAGAAAGATAGAATGAAAGACAGAAAGAAAAAGAAAGAGAGAGAGACCGAAACAAAAGGACAAAAAAAAGCATAGCATAGCCATGTGCATGTATAGTATAGCAAAGGCGTGGGAAAGGGAAGTGAGGCTGACAAGGAGGGAAAGGAGGAGGGGAGAAGGTAATTAAAGCTTAGCAGCAAGGGGTGGAAAAGGGAAGTGAGGGCGAAGAGGAGTGATGTGAGGGTCAGAAAAAGGAGGAGGGGACTAAGGCCGCCAGCTCCGTCGTTTCCAGTCTTCGTACTATTCTGCGTAGCTGCCCAATTTTTGTTATTTCTTTTTCTGAACGCTGCAGCCTAGGCAGCTCGCTTCGCAGAAATTCCGGTGTCGGCGTCGTTGGATGCCGTGAGCGAAAATTTGAGGAAGACGCAAATAAATAACAAAACATATCTTTGGTTCGAGTGGGAATCGAACCCAGGAATTCTGCGCGGCAAGAAGCTGTTCTACCATAGAGCCACGCCCGCGCTCGAAATTTCTTCGAAACATGCGAATTGCGCAACGAGTGGTTGGTTTAAATGCCCACCAATTACAAAGCACGCAGGCATAATTAATCGTTATCAGCAACAGCGTCAAAAACGTGTGCAGCTGAGCAGGTGCGTGCGTGTTGCCTTACGGATGCGTAGTGCAGGGGCGTAGCCAGGGGGGGTGGTTCAACCCCCCCCCCTTCCGAAAATTTTCAGTTTTGCTTGCCTGTATATTACGCGTGCATACAAACGCACGCACGAACATACATAAAGTATGGTTGAACCCCCACGAAAACAATTTCTGGCTACGCCCCTGGCGTAGTGGGTACTTCGTCAATTCGCCCAAAGGAAGAAGTGTGTCGTAATAGGCACTTCACAACCTTACTTGCGGTAGGCGTTCTAGGATTGTTTGAAATGGCCAGTTTACACGCGTACCGACGTTCCTTTCCTTCCGGCACGGTTGAGGTGTCCGCCGAGAAGCTGAGCCAGGCTTAGCGACCCTACAGCACTTTTCTGGGTTATAACTTGTAATGGGAAAGTCTCACTATTAGCGCGTGACGCTTCACGAATCAAATGCCGCAAACTTTTTTTCAGAATCCGTCAAGTACGAGCGTCAAGTACAGGTAGGGTGGCTACTAGAAGGTACAGGGATTTGTCACACGCTTCAAGCGCTTTCTCTCTCCTTTCGTGCCAGCGAGCGCGCTGAAAGTTACACGCAGGGAGGGGGATGACGAGGGAGCAAGAAGATGCGTCCCTTCGTCAGCGCGCGTCATTACCTTGAGGACTTTCGTTTCTTTTTTCTTCGAACGCGCGGCTCACTTTCGGTGTGATCGCGAGCGAGCGCGGGCACGTGGCGGCATCCCGCGGCGACCATGGTAACTATGCAGCTCACGCTGCTCAAATCAGCCAATGGCAGCGGGCTTTGGGTACATGGCGTAGTAACTTGGATATATAGCATCATTCGTTGAGAGAAGAGCAAGCAATTTCTAGATGACTTTGAGAATTAATTGTAATTTACAGGCCGCGTGCTGCGCTATAATGTTTGGCTCGCGCGTTCTCGGAAGCCTCAACTACCGATCAGCAGCGTTTTGTGACCACGCTCAAAAAGTGTTGCAGGGCCTTTTTAAGGAGGAGGAGGAGCCGGAGGAGAAGAGGTTGAGGAGAGGAAAATACGCTGCTTCTGCATCCCTCCTCTAAGGTGTTGCTATTACACAACATAAGAAGTCCGGAGAGGCCCCGCCCAGATGACCGAAGCGCGGCAGCCGATCGCCTCCGCGACTAATGAAGTAGTCCCGCTCATGCCTTCGGCTATGTTCTCCGAAGGCGGAGTCACCGCCCGTCAGGCTACTGACGTCAGTCTGGAGTGCGCGCCCATTATTGCACGCTTGTATGCATCCGCCTTTGAGGAGAAAATGCCGCGGACTTCTAAAGGTGTATTCGACAATAGGCAGTTTCAGAATAGCGTACGCAAAGCTTTGCGTTGGCTATTCGCGCAAGTGCGCATGCGTCGTACGCTAACCGCTTGCGGGCTCCGGTTAAGTGACGGAAATAGCGGGCCGCAAACGCAAACGCTCTTAGCGTACGCTATTCTAAAACTGCCTAATTATAGTTGGGAGCATGGCTCAGCGCCAAGGGACCAAGCGATTGAGAAGGCGATTCGAACGGGGCCCGATTATGCCATCGCGTTTTACTCTTGAAGGCCAAGCTCAAGCGTCCTCCAATTTTTTTTGTAAATATTTTCGGTGGTAGTCGCCTTTATTGAACTGGATTACTGTTTGTACTAGGAGAAGCGACAGAAAAAAAAATTCAGCCAGCTCCACTACGCGAACACTGTCGAAACAACGAAGCTTATAAATGCCCGTGCTTCTGTGTTTTCCAAGTCTTCAGTTCGTTGACGCTTAGCTTAGGCCTCTCTTGCGCGAACATCGCGGTTGGCTCGGCGACGACACGCCCCTTCTCGCGTCAGCTCTCGCTGACGCTCACATCGGGCGGCTTCTTCATCGGGGGAATGAGAAACGTTCGCCATCTTGAAAGCGCAAACTCCTGAACACTGACACTGACACGCTATTTTACACTCCGCTGCACCTCACCGCCACCCCATCTTGGCGTGTTTCATCTCGAAGGTTCACCCCTCGAAGGCCTCCGCCCTCGCCTCTTGCAGCACACGCAGCCCTTCCCTTCCTACCGAGCCTCACTCTCGCCACACTGCGAGGCCACGTGATTACCACTACTACAACTCCGGACATGAAATCCTCCACTAAGAACAGCTTCAAAAAGAAAAAAAAAAGAACAGACTTCTTTTTTTCTCTCCCAAGCAGACGTTGCCACGTATTTGCGACGGTGGAGGGAAAGGTTCTTTCACTTCAAGAAGCGCCGGATCCATCCACTGCAACACGCTCTAGAACGTAGCGGGCTGTTCCCACGTCGGAACGTGGTTCAGTGATAGACAGTAAAGATGACGTATAAAAATGCTATGACAGTTAGGCACCTGTCTTCGTGCATTAACTTTACGTCAAGGTGGAAATATCTAATTAACAAAAACTTCTTAATATTTTAAACATAAACGTGAGGGCAATATACATACAAAAAGATAGGCATAAATTTATGGCAGACCAACTATTCAGAAATCACACGTACGCAAGTCGAGGTACCAAATCATCGAATGTCAATGGGTATAAACAAAAAACTACCGAAACGGAACGCGCCGGAAACGCAGCCACTCTTGTGACGTCAGATGGGAAGTTCCTTCACAATGGGTGGCGACCTTTGAATGAAGGCCCGTCTCACTAGCACCAGCGGATCGGGTTACCTTTGCATGTGATTTTTGGTGTTTATCTACACCACAATGTGCGCAAGAAAACCGCGATTTTCAGCTTTTCTTTCACTGTACAGCTTAAATGTCGGGGGCAGCTACAGCGGTGCTTTTGGTTGCAAATAGGCCAAAGTGTACTTTTGCCTATTTATAGCTTAAGAAATGAGCACATAGGTACTACTCATCGCACGCAAAGAATGAACAGTCCACTCGTGTATTTCCAACAACTTGAAGTTTTTCCTGAGCAGGTTCTGCTTCAAGGCACTTCAACTCAAATTTTGTCGCTTGCTCATTAAGGGTAGTACCGGTAAGACGTAACTGGGCGGCCGCCCCTCTTGTGCATATGGCGGACTCGGCTTCAATATCGCCATTGAAATTCAATTATCATCTTAAATTACATGCACTTTTACTGCAGAGCTGTAAATGGCACACCTGCTTGATTTTGGAGCGCCCGTCCGCATCCAATAGGAACCCACGTGACCTCATTCGCGCCAGTGATGACGTCACATCACCAAAATCATCGACGTCACTCCAAACGTCATCAATTGACATCGTCATTTGGTCAAATGTGGAGCAATCCCAGAGTCGGTGCAACAGCATGTGAGGTGCAGAAATGTTCAGTAAAGTGGTACGCTTTTTGCCACGTCAGTTGAGTCTAGGCGCTGCGTTGGTGCAGTCGTGCGTGGCAAGTACGCGGATGACTGCACATTGTGAGAATGTCCAAGGAGCAGTGCTTGTGATAAATGCTGATGACATGATGACAGCAGAGGCAGGAGTGCACCCGTCAGCTCAGCTGGTTATACCCACCTTCACAGATTGAAATGTCTCCAACTTTTTTTTTTGTCACTTCTAGAAAATTGGTACGCCATAAGTTGTGGTGGCCTGCAACTTTCCTGCATAAACAACTGCCCTAAAGTTTTCTAAAATTAAGAAGCATTGTTAATTATTCATTTCACGGTTACCCTAGCTGCGGCAAAGTATTTCTGCATTGACACATTTGCATGCAAAGATAAGAGATGCCCAACTGTCACAGCATTTTTATAAAGATAACAGGTGCCCGACTGTCACAACAATTTTATAAAAAGTCGGTCTAAAAAAACATGCAGAATGCTAAACATGCTAAACAGCTGCCTTTGTTTCATTGTTAGATGAAAGATAAACAAAGCATTGAACTGAATTGAAAGACAACAATGATACACATTTTTGCACAACAGAAGCCTGCATTTTATTAATGGCACCTGTATCGGCTCAAAACATCGCGAGAGTGCAGATAGTGAAGCCTTTCTAAAACAGCCTTTGTAAAATGCCCGCACGATGTGACCAGATAGGTCACTTCATGCACTAACAACATTAAAAGTTGACACACACGAATAAATATATTACAAGTACAGAACCCCAAAACAAAAAAAAAGAGCGAATGCATGGGCACAAAAGGTTTCCTACGTCACCTCTCACACCTGCATGCATCCTTAAGACGTACCAAGGTAAATAAGGCAATCTTCTGATCACACAAATAACCACTGTAAAACATACTGCAAGTTGTCTTTCCATTGACTAGCGACGCTAATGTGTCTGAACCGTGCAGGGCACTAAAATATAACTTCTAAACGTACTCTGCGTGACGGTCTTTGGCAAATAGCTGATGAGATACTGAAACAACAACTACGGGCCGGGACGTTGCTAGAACGAGAAAAGACAGTAAAGCAGCTGCTCAGATTCTGTGAAGAAATTCAAGTTGCCTTGTGCTAGTCATCAGAAGGTGGAAAGAGCAAAGAAACAAAGGGAGCGCAAAGTAAAAGTTAAATGCAATCTGAATGGTCCTGTACCCTGTCTTATTTTTAGCACATGTTGTCGACCACCACGAATGGCACAGCTAACAATTGTTGCATAAGAACAATTGGGAGAAACGTGCAGTCGCGCAAGAGTTGCAAAAGCACGGTCTTCCGGTTAATTCAGCTTGCATTCGTAAGCTGATGCCATGAGTACAGGAGACGTTCATTTCTCGGATAATCGGATGACTCGTGACGTAACAGACGGTAGAAAACTTTAGCACAATGGTCCAGAGGTCCATTTCCGAGACTTGCACCGAATACGTGTTGATGTGCATAATGGCAGTGCGCGTAACAAAAAAATCTCATGCGTATACCCTCAACGTCAAATTGTTCCCACAGAAAACGCAATATGTGGCACCAAGAGATGACACTCGACATTATAGAGTAAGCGAGTTTTGATCTTAAAAAAGCAGCGCGAGATGACGGCATCCGTCAAACAGATGCGATGCTCGGTGCAATATATAGCAAGAAATGCCGATCAAATATAGTCAGCACACAGTTCTGTTGAGGTGAAGCTGATGTATGGGTCTGTGTCAAAGATAGCGCGCAAAGCTTCGAGCTTTGCTTGGGAAGCATTCAAGAAGGCTTTCTTGGGGAAGTATGCACTCTTTCTGGGGATGGCACATTCTATGTACAAGGAAAGAAAACAAAAAAATAAGGTGCAGGTACAGGGGTGACACATGTCCGGTACAACTGCCGCTCGTAGCTGCAGGACAAGACTAGTCTAGTTTCTTTTTCGAGCAGGTGAACCCGCTTGTCTATGCTTTTTGAAGGTAATATATGTAACAACGCGCTCGCGGACAATATGCATAACAGTGATGGCTTGCACAAGCAAGTACGTGACACAGCTTCCAAGCGAGACAGCTGTGCCCGGGGGGTTCGGTTGCTTTATGCAAATGGGGGAGCGTGCCAAGGCCACGACAGTTACGTAAACCTTTGTGGTTATGAGACGTGGAAGTTGAGGCCATTTACAGCAGCGCCTCAACGACAAAGTTAATGTCACGATGCAGCGCACAATGAAATAAGGTGCGTGCGTGCTTATAAATGTGAAAACAAATGGCCGCTGCAAGCGGACAGTGCCGATTGTGACCTTTCGTAACCAAACCGGAACGTGTGGTCTCTTAGGCAAACTGTGCTTTTACTTGACACGTTTTGAAGAGCAATTCATTCAGTTTATCATCGCACGTGCTTCTCTTAAAAGAAGAAAGCAAGCAAAAATGAGCGCTCTTCAGAGACATGTGATGATTTGGTTTCCCTATTTTAGAAATGGACAACAATAAAATGGCACATTATTGTTCTGCATTGTATAGTGAGTCCCGATTGGTGACAAAATGAGACAAGATATGTGCATAGCACACAATGATTATATGTCTTCTGCCTCATGTGCAACTTTTAAGCCGTGATGAAAACTGGAGGAAGTGGAGATACCATGGCTCTAGTTTAAACACGCGCCCAACGTACTCCCCAAGCACAGTGCAAGGCCTGACAGAGCTGTTTGCAGCTAACAGACGACAGACCAACACGCTTTCAGTACATCGCGCCTTTGAATGATGGCTGCACTCGCTAGACAGGTCCAAAACAGGGTCCTTATTAAGAGTTGTGCCCGTTTCTCTGCACCAAATTGCACCAAAGTTGCGACACGAAGCCTGCAAGCCTTCGGCTGTGCGTCGTCCGCGTCGGCTTCCTCTTGCCTTCGGGAGTACGTCCGCCTGCTGCGCTTTCAGGCCCTCACTCGCCGATGTTGTTATTCCCCACGTGGTTGTTTTGTTGGCTCAGGAGCCAGGCGTCGTAGACGGCCATTTCCTTGCGTTCCTTCTCGTAGTTGCGCATCTCGTACTGCAACCGGTTACGTATGATGCGCTGCACCAGGTCGTGCGTGGTGAGCTTGTTCCTGCTGTCCAGTATCTTGAACTTGCCAATGCGTTTGGGCTCCTGTTGACCAACAAAGGCAAGCACATGATCCTTTCAGGAGCAAGAAAACTAGGTGAATCAGGGCCTGCATGTAATGATTCTTCTCACTATCCATCAGTTTTGCTTATCATTGACCTTTGGTAGAACCCTATTCTATTGTTCAGGTTTATTCCATCGCTGTAAACTTGCTCGCTTAATACTTTTCCACAAACTCTATCACCAGCTATCGCTTCAAAGCGTTTTCTTAAGTCACTTGATGTCATCTTTGCAATACGTGATCATTCTTTCCGCGTTAAGCGCCATTCATCATCTCACGTCAGCTCATTCATTCCTCGCATGATCACTCATTGGAACATTTTGCCATCAGACATAGCAACAGAAATGGGCATTAAAATATTCCATGGTCTACTTTGCTGTGACGAAAATATGTAGCAATATTGTGCCGATTGTTCTTTTGCAATTCTTTCTTTTCATGTTATGCCTCATTTGAATCCCTTTTCTTTCTTTATCATTGTGCTGTACATTGTTGTTGTCCTCCTTAACCCTTTAACACACTATGTACACAATTGTGCACACTACTTGTTTTTGCCATTTGTAACGACTAGGGGCTAAGAGAGAGCAAGATACATTGAGCTTTGGATGAAACGAACGTCCTGCACAATAAATATGTCCTCTTTTAACTTCATTTTGCAGTGTGGTGTTGCATACAATTACTTCGCTGAAGGCACTACTGTTCAATGACATTTGACATGTCGCTTCTCGCGAGCCACGCCTAAAGTATAACTTTTCTTTGGTCCAAATGGATATGCCCGAAAATTAATTTGCACTATATTTCTGGCGTAAGATTTCATTCGGAGCATGAATGACATTACAATAAATAGATATTTAATTACAACTGAAAAGGTTAATACGTATCGTGTACGTTATGACAGCATCGCCCCCCCCTTCCACCAAAGTAATACCCTCCCTGTGAGGGCCTTTTGGGGGTAAGATGAATAAATAGATAAATAAATAAATAAATATTGCCAGGACCACCCCCTCAATTGTTCAGATTCTATTCAGTGGAAATGAACACAAAGAATCCTGAAATAACAGGGCTCCAGCACAAGTTCCTCCGAGTTGTGCGTAGCGAAGTAAATAAGGGAGAAAATGGATACACTTTTCAGTGTCACATACTTTAGGAAGTCTGAGCTAGTGGAAAGGAATTAATTATACATACGCACAGCCACTTCCATTTCCGCACTACACTAGATGGTGGTTGTGCTGTAGTTTCACACAGCATTTCATGCAATTGTATGCAATAGCATGACTTGCTCTTGGCTCCTCCTAATTGGTTTTCTGCCTGATAGTAGCTTCTTAGTAACACAGCTATTTTTACAAAAGGCTGTTAAATGCCCTTAAAACAAAGTGGTGCAGTTGAGTAAAAGGTTAAAAAAAAAAAAGTTAAAGGCTTAGTTCATTAGGAATGTCAAACAGTTGGCAGTTGCATAACAGCAGGGAGTATTGGGGGAACTAATCGCCTCCTACAGCAAGAACCCTTCAAAGAATGATGATGAACACGGGAAAATGTAATTTATGCTTCAGTGAATTACACAGATAACTCAAGCTGCGCTTATAGTACTCACAGCATAGGGGTCACTGCCATCCACGTCTTGCATGATTGGAGTCTTTCCGTGGCACACCACATGAACCTGAACAAAAATGTTCACATATAGCATCTTACAACCAAGCTTGACGTCAAATGTTGTGAAGCTATTAAGAAAAATGCTAATTGTAATAAGCAGTGTGTAGGATTTTTCAGTATGTAGTCATCTGGATCAGTTCATATACAGCCTACAGTCCTTTTTTTTGAGCTACCATAAAGTCCCGAGCAAGCACCCCCCTGTGGTGAAAGATAATCCGACAAGATTTGGAGGGGGGGCCCCTTGCTTGGTCACGGATGAAAATTCAAGATGGCGGTGGAAGAGCCATGCGTGCTTTCAGTGAAATGCTTTATTGAATGCACATGCATTCACTGTCGTTATTTGCCCTCGTCGAACGAATTAAAACAGTGAACGAAACAGTCAAAATGACGGGAGGGGAGGAGGGCGCTTGCTCGGTCATTGACACTTATTTCAAATCTCCCGAAAAAGGGAGGAGGGCGCTTGCTCGGGTAGGGGCTCGGGTAGGGGTAGGGTCTCGGGTAGGGGATTTTACGGTACGTTTTTTACTCACATTAAGTTCAGAAAAACGTCGTTGCAGTTACTAACAGTGCGAGTTGTGCGTTTGAAGACTGTCAGGCTTTCTCACTGCAGCTTTTGCCGATACGCATTAAATGTGCATCCTGTTATACAATGCTGCTTAGTGCATTGTAACTTGCTAGTAAATCGTGGTTGGCTAAAACATGTGGAAGAATAAAACAACGGTCAAGTTGCAACAACAACAAAAAAAAACACATCAGAGACTTTTAACTTATAAGAACTATTGAAGCAGGTACACCACACACTACACACTAAGTGCTTTTATAATGACACAGGCTGTTGCACTTCTCGGATCAATGATTAAATGACCTTAATATATTACACAAACAATGAATGTCAGCTTTTTATAGTCACAGCGCAAATTGTTCTCAAAGGTGCCCGCGTTATATAAGAAAAACTAAATGAAATTCATCGTCTTTTGCTGGATACATACACAATACATCTCACGACTTGACCAATCAGAAAACTGAGATGTATCAAAGCAACTTACACGGAAATGTTCCATGAGGTCTGCAGTGACCGAGTAGGGAGCTCCTATGACAACTTCGTTGACATACTGAAAACGAACGTATGAACAGACCACATCAACAAAAATGTATTGTGTCTTTAACATTGTTTTTTATTTTATTCAGGGACACTCGCAAAACGACAGCACACAATTGCATGCTTTCGTAGCTACCACAACCAGAAAACTGCAAATGGCTATGCATAAAAATAAATGCATGTCTTACAGGTATAACTGAAGTGAAGATTATGTGCTCAAGGCTATGCAAAAGAACTACTAAAGACCCTAAATTCTAAAGGACCTTCTCACGGTGTTGTGGCACCTTGGGGTATTGGAGAGCAGGCTATGGCCTGACCAGACTTCTAACTGGTGTTTTCACTGAACATGGATAACAAGATTGGCAACCTGGTAGAGTATATTGCTACGTACCAGTGGCATCGTGGTCCACAAGACGAAGAAAAGGACGACAATAAGATAGACTGGCGCGAGCTGTTCCTATCAGCAGCGCTGCTCGGTGAACCACTTGCAAATACATCTGTTGCTAGTCCTTCGAGTCTCTGTTTATATTCCCCGTAACATATTTGGTGGAGCGGTGCGATCCCCGTCCTCGCCACGGAACTCCGCAGCGGGCGTTCGCTCTCGGCTTTCAACATGGCCTCTCAAGACTCGAATGCACCCACTCCGGTCGTCACGCCTCCTGTCCTGCCTTCCAACCAAGCGGCCTCAACAACTTTCGTGACGCTTCCCGTCTTGAAAGACCCTGGCGTGTTCTCGGGCCTCGAGGGTTCCGACGTCGACCAATGGCTGCGCCTTTACGAACGTGTCAGCGCCAGTTAGAGGTGGGACCCCACACTCATGCTCGCGAATGTCATCTTTTACTTGGACGGAACCCCTCGTGTCTGGTTTGACACACACGAGCATGACATTACAAGCTGGGACAGCTTCAAGGAAAAGATCCGTGAGCTTTTTGGAAACCCTTTTGGTCGTCGACAAGCCGCAAAGAATGAATTATCTACTCGCGCGCAAACTTCCACTGAGTCCTACATCAGTTATATTCAAAGTGTCCTAGCACTCTGCCGCAGAGCCGACGAAAACATGTCCGAGCCAGAAAAAGTTGCGCACATCCTGAAGGGTATAGCCGACGACGCGTTTAACTTGCTGGTATTTAGCAACGTTACGTCTGTTGATGCGATCATTCAAGAATGTCGCCGCCTGGAACAGGCTAAAAGCAGACGCATCTCACATCAGTTCCAGCGCCTTCCGAATACCGCAGCGACGTCATCTTGCCTGGACTCATATCGTCCTCCAGACACTTGCGATAACTTGACACGACTCGTCCGACGTGAACTTGAAGCAGCCGCTCCTGCTACAGTGCCACCACCGCACCCTGACCACTCTCCTTCAATCCCCTTGCCCCTAATTCAAGCAGTCGTGCGACAGGAAATTGCCAGCATGGGTATTTGCTCCATTTCGACGCCTCCCCGTACCGACTTCCAGCAACAATTCACGACTCCACGTCCATTCCCCTCTGGCTCTCCATCAACATTCCGCAATCCGTCCGCATGGCGAACACATGATGACAAGCCCATTTGCTTCTCTTGTCACCGTATTGGGCATGTTTCTCGCCATTGCAGAAGTCGCTGGGGTCCTACTACACAAACTTTCCAGCGTTCTTCCAATGGCCGTCCCGTTTATCGTCATGCGACCAGCCCAGACCACTTTGCCCCTCAGGAACCTGTGAGTGATCCCCGCTACTCCCGCTCACCATCGCCCCAACGTCGCCAGTCTCGTTCTCCCCAGCCCCGCCGACCACTTTCGCCCGCCTTCCCACGACGCTCCTCGACGGAAAACTAAATGCTGCAGCCCCTGGAGGTGGCGCTGCATCAATGGGACTGACCGAAAATCCTCTATTGACCATACAGACGAAACAGAACCTTATCGATGTACAAGTGGACGGTGTGCATGTGACTGCTCTTGTCGACACTGGGGCTCAACTTTCCGTCATGACCACTGATTTTCGTCGAAAGCTCAAGAAAGTCCTCACACCTGCGACCACTAAGTTCATCCGTGTTGCCGACGGGGGAACAGCATCTGTCGTTGGAATGTGCTCCGCTCATGTAAGCATCGCTGATCGCCACACAGTTGTTCTCTTCGCCGTCCTTGAAAAATGCCCACATGACGTAATCCTAGGCCTCGACTTCCTGTCCGCACATTCTGCCCTCATTGACTGTTCGGCCAGTACACTCCGTCTTCACTTGCCCATAACAGACCCTGCTGCACCACGGCCGAGTCGCCTCTGCACTGCCCGATATGTTCGCCTTCCAGCCCAAACACTGACCTACGTCGAGTTCGTATCAAGACCACCAGTTCCCGACGGCGACTATGTGCTGACACCTATCACCGATGTCCTCATCAGCCACGGCATTACATTACCGCACACCGTTCTGTCTGTCGCAGGGAACTCCACGCGCCTTCCAGTTGTCAATTTTAGCTTGACACCTCAAGTGCTGCCGCAAGGCATCTCTTTGGCATTGCTGTCCACCTTAGAAGACAACGCAGTGAATGCTTTCACGGTGGCCACTCCTTCCGACACCTCTGCCCAGCACCAATCCAATACTTGCCCCGACAGCGCAATTAAGTCGATGATTGCTTCTGATTTAACACCGCAGCAGACTGATGAGCTCCACCGGGTTCTACTGTTGTACATCGACGTTTTCGATCTCGGCGGCCGTCCATTGGGGCAAGCTACTGGTGTGACGCACCGCATAAACACCGGTGATGCGCCTCCTATCCATAGGCGTCCATATCGCGTGTCGGCGACTGAGCGTCAAATTATCCAAGATGAGGTCGACAAAATGCTCGCCAAGAACATCATTGAGCCATCCTCCAGTCCTTGGGCGTCCCCTGTCGTACTCGTCCGCAAGAAAGACGGCACATGGCGTTTCTGTGTCGATTATCGGCACCTAAACAGAATTACAAAAAAAGACGTGTACCCTCTGCCACGAATAGATGACGCCCTCGTTTGCCTCTATGGTTCCCGCTATTTTTCCTCCATAGACCTACGTTCCGGGTACTGGCAGATTCAGGTGGATGACATGGATCGTGAGAAAACGGCATTTATCACACCTGATGGCCTATATCAATTCACGGTCATGTCCTTCGGCCTTTGTAACGCTCCAGCCACCTTTGAACGAATGATGGACTCTCTGCTCAGAGGCTTTAAATGGTCCACCTGTTTGTGCTACTTGGACGATGTCGTTGTTTTTTCACCTACATTTGAGACTCATAGAGCGCCTGTCAGCCGTCTTAGATATCTTCCGTCGCGCTGGCCTGCAGCTGAACTCGTCCAAGTGTCACTTTGGCCGTCACCAAATTACAGTACTTGGCCATTTAGTAGACGCTAACGGCGTACAACCAGACCCAGCCAAAATTAGCGCAGTCAAAAACTTTCCTGTACCACGATCTGCAAAGGATGTTCGCAGCTTTCTCGGACTATGCTCTTACTTCCGACGCTTTGTGAAAAATTTTGCAGACATAACGAGACCCCTTACGCAGCTCCTCAAACAAGACGTCCCGTTTTCATGGAGCTCAGAAGAGGCCTCTGCGTTCTCCAATCTCATCGCGCTCCTCACTACTCCTCCGATTTTGGCCCACTTTGACCCTGCTGCCCCTACTGAGATCCGTACGGATGCAAGTGGCCATGGCATCGGCGCAGTGCTAGCTCAACGCCAACGTGGCCATGACTGCGTTATTGCATACGCCAGCCGCCTGCTATCAGCCCCTGAACGCAATTATTCCATAACAGAGCGCGAGTGCTTGGCTCTCGTTTGGGCGGTCGCGAAATTCAGGCCATACCTCTATGGACGCCCATTTTCGGTAGTTACCGACCACCACGCGCTCTGCTGGCTGAACTCCCTCAAAGATCCCTCAAAGATCCCTCAGGGCACCTTGGTCGCTGGGCTTTGCGTCTGCAGGAATTTTCTTACTCGGTCGTGTACAAATCTGGTCGCTTGCACCAGGACGCCGATTGCCTCTCCCGGTACCCTGTCGACGATCCTGATGACAGTGACGCCAACACGGTGCCCTCCATCTTCTCCGTGTCCGCCTTCATTCACATTGGGGAAGAACAGAAACGGGACCCACTGCTGCTTGACATCATCAGCCGCGCGGAATCTTCGTCCTTCGAGTCTCTGTTTATATTCCCCGTAACAATATCATGCCTTATAAGCAGCAGGCTGCTCGGAGTGAAACTATGGGAAAGGATGGAATTCCCATGGAATTCGATCAGGCTATATTCTAAGTAAATTATTTGTACAGCTTGTACCATTGCAAAAACTCGCATGAATGTAAAGTCGCAAATTTCGGTCGCACTCGTTAGGGAGCTAAGTAACCTCAGTAAGCCATTTGTTAAGGAAAGCTTGGAAACAATGGACTGTTTGTTTAAAAAAAAGCAACTGAAAAATTTGAGCTTAAGCTCAACTGACAAGTAAAAAATGTACCCCCTCTTTTCTTCTTGAGCACAGAAAATAAATTGCACTTTATATGTGCAAAATTATAAATGAAAGACAATCGTGCAATGGCATTCTTCTTCTGACCATGCATGCATTCAGAAGAGAGTTAGTCAGATGCCAAACTCCTCCATTGTATTCTGTTCCTGCTCTAATTCAACAAACTTTTCTGGGATCACGTTATACGCCTTTGTTAACGCCAGCTAAAACTGTACAATCAGAAGCCTCTGTACTGAAACATTCTATCTGCTTTTATGCTTTTTCTGTTGTCTGCTGTAACCACTCTCCTCCTTAATGCCCTTGGCCCTGAGGGTTTTAATAAATAAGCAACATTCACTGCCTATCATTCAGTGTTGCCCGGAAGACATTTAGCCCGAAACTCCGTATTCCAAAGTATTCCATCAAAGTACCAGAAAAGTAAAGGTGTTCACATTGACACACACCTTGCAAGCTAAGACGCTGAGCACACGCTCGTGGAGGTTCATGATGGGGTAGTTGTAACCTTTGTACCTGTTCACCACCTGCACGAGATGGAAGGATTGCACATTATGTAATTGAAAAAAGAAAAATGTGGTTATTGAAGAGTTGCACCAGCATATCAAGACAAAAGATTCTGCTAGTTGGTTGTTCACATCTAAACTGAAAACAGCGCAAACGTGAGGACAGAGAGGATGTGAGAAATGCCCAAACAGAGAATGTTGCTGAAGCCGTTTCGACAAGGAGACGTCGTCATTGGGGCCCTGATGAGAACAAGGTTCGCTGTCAAAGCGTTGGCTCCAGCAACATTCACTGATCGATGATTTTTTATCACTTCTACACTCCATCTTCTCCTGAACATTCTTGTTTGGAACACACAGAAGAGACAAAAAAAGTAAATCAAAAAAGGGAGAGAACGTTGTCTTTTGCATGCCGCTTCTGCATCCTCAATCTTTCTGCTGTTTCCAGATAGGACACACGTGCATGCTGACATGCTGAACTACTTTTAGATGCTCAAGTAAGCGGTCTCCTTGAAAGCGATATCAGCAGGGAGAGGGGAGCGATGCTTATCATTGTCTACAAATTGTTTCACTTTGGACATGTGTTCTTTTCTACCAGAAGAAGGTACCTGCTCACTTGTATCTGCAGACTGAGATATTCATGTGCATGCCACAAAAGCAATGACTTAAGACTAAATTGATGCAGCATGCAGCCACTGCCATATATTGCCCAGTGAAAAGGCCATCTTAACTATGACTAAATTGGTTGTTAAACGAGTGATGTTACTGAAGCAATCTTGGCAAAGCTGCAGAAGTAATAAACTGTTTATATTTCATGCAACCAGCCATTCAGCGCAATCTGAATGGACAATGGATGCACCTGGTGGCTATTGGAAATGACAAATCTCAGCACATTGTCTCTAAGATATTTTATCACAGCACAGGCGATTGCAGGAACCACCTAATCTCGAAGGCCATGCAGAGGACCGGCACTACGGCTCTCAGAGCTCAGTACCCATGCGTCAGTTTCAATGAGCAGTAATGACAACCATATCGAAAAAGTTTTGCTATCAGAAACACCCGTTCTTGCTTGCTTCTCACGATGCACCCAGTCACACTTTAAAGGCTTTTTAATAAGTTTATATGTAGAGGCTGTTTTACATCTACAGTAAGTAAAAAAAGGTTTTTCAAGCAGTCAAAAGGTTTATTGCCATTGGAGGTAAGGTGCCTGTGCAACTTCAGTGACTGAAGTGATCAGCATGCAAAAAAAAAGAAGAAAAAAAAAAGCACACTGTTACATGGAAATGAGAGCATCGACTGAACAGGAAACCACACCACAGCTCACACAAGAACGCCTTCTTCACGTTCCTTTCAGACGCCTTTCGGGATATATCACACTATGCACTGTTACAGTCACTGAAAACCACATAACAATATTGCAGTAAGTAGTGCTTCTTGCTAAGATTTTTGCCATTAAGTACCAATACAATCAAGTTGCATCATAACTATTGAAAGGCCGTGGTGCAATAGTTACGGTGCTCGACTGCTGACCCAAATGACGCGGGATCGATCCTAGCCGCGGTAGTCGTGTTTTGATGGAGGTGAAACGCTAGAGGCCCGTGTACATAATAGATTTAAGTGCACATTAAATGGACACTAAAGAGGTACAATTAACTGGTCTACATTGATAAATTTTACTCCGAGAACTCTAATGTCGTTACTTTGTCCATAGGTTTATTAATAAAGGAGAAAACCAAGGTCAAAGTTCTCAAATTTCACGCTGAAATCTTCGCGCTTGACGTCATAGATTTCAAGGTATATATATTTTGTAATGCAGCGACATCGGCTCAACATAATTTCGTAAAACTTGGTGGGTTAAGTCTATGGTCCCCGC
This sequence comes from Rhipicephalus sanguineus, assembly GCF_013339695.2. Taxonomy (NCBI): domain Eukaryota; kingdom Metazoa; phylum Arthropoda; class Arachnida; order Ixodida; family Ixodidae; genus Rhipicephalus; species Rhipicephalus sanguineus. The sequence goes on along the minus strand of NC_051182.1, from coordinate 98,289,360 downwards.
AGAGGACAATGTAGTACTTCATCTTTACTGACTAGAAACTACATAGGAGCTAGTAGATGCCGTAAAAATCTGTGACCTCACAAGGTTTGGTGTGGGAAATTCAATGTCGCCACCCGCATGTTCTGTTTGCGTGTTTTCTTGCTTACCAAGTGTGTTCTTGCAGCAAGCGCGGTGATTTTGGAATTGTGAAAGAGTAATTTTCTAATATGAGAAAAAATATTTTTCTCTTTAGTGCCCTTTTAAAGAACCCCAAGTAGTTGAAATTATGTGGAGCTTTCTACTACAGTGTCTCACATAGCCCTAGTCACTTTGGGACATTGAATCCCATACACCAACCATCCATAAACCAACCGTAAACCAACACTTACAGGGTCTGTGTGGAGCCCAACGATGAGGTAGTCACCCTCAGCTTTGGCCTTTTCCAAGAAGTCCAAATAGCCCACATCTTGAGCAAGCAAGGTGGGTGTGTCAAGGCTGCCAACAAACTTCAAAACTGTTTGAAGCCGAGAGCTTTTAGAATATTATTCGCAACAAAACGTAAACAGATCACCTATGTCGAGAAATAACAGTGCCACCACTGTTAGTATTTGGTTTGTGCAGTTTACATATGCTATGTTAACATATATCATTTTCAAGTTCGCTGAAGGATAGGGTCATCGAATATGGTGACATTCATGGCGCCCGCTTAAGCACAAATTCTCATGACTGGTACACTCTCGCACACACTCACTATCGTTCATCACCATCTGTTGAAATGAGCTCTTGCTTGGCTAAGCACATCTATAGCATCAGTTATGGGTGCATGGGGTGTATATTTTTTAAGATTGTTAAGCAATTTTGGCATCCAGAGGCCTAAGGAGAAGCATCTGCATAGAAATGACAGGATTGTTGCTAATACGTAGATGGTCTTGGCTTATGCAGGTCTCGCACGAGGCACCTGTAATGCACCACATGAGGCATACCCTAATGTACCACAAAGGTGCTTGCACGTAACATACGTGAGGTGACAAGCATTGTTCTAAGACTGTACAATGGTAAAAGGCCCACTCATGCAAGAAGGATATGGATGGCGAATCAAATTTTCGCACATAGTGCTAACTAAAAAAGCTGCGCAGCTAAAAGCATCAAACTGCATACAGCCCAAGCACTTGCAAGGAGTATTGACTATTTATACAGAACATCAACATAGTGAGCTGCAGTGTCGTGACAATTAAAACGAGACATTTCACGTCGCAACTTTTGATACAAGTAAGTGGCCATAATAAATGCTGAAAGGATACGAAAAAGGTCGAAGGCTCCTGCCACGTAAACAATGCGATCTGTACTCTGGAAAAGCAGAAGCAAAGCAAAATGTTCAACCAGAAGCACACTGCACCAGCTTTCCCCTCCATAAAGCAAAATCTCTGCTGTAAACTCATGGACACACAAGAAAAGAGGAATAATCATTACTGCATTAGTATATTACTTGAACTTGTAATAACCGAAACACAGACATTTTTCATATCATCATCATCAGCCTGTCTACGCCATTTTTCATATAACTACTTAAAAAAAGAGTTCATGGCAGTCAGAGGTTGTTCCTATGCTGTCACAGTTGACCTTGCTTCACAATTAAATAGTTAGTTAAAGAAAATGTATTCAAATCTGATCACAATTATGGTCGCAGGATATAATCTTAAAAAGAGTAATGCTTTTAAGAATTTAAGGTGTTCAAAAATTTTCAAAAGCTCTAAATGTCTTGGCATGCTTGTCTGTACCTTGGGCTCCTTGCCCTCGGCGAACTGTATGATCTTTTGCGTCGTCGGCAGAAACTGGGAGATTCCAGTCCACGGGCTGTGCGTCGTGGAGTCCTAGGAACAGATCGAGAGAGAAAACACAAAACAGGAAGCCGGTCGAGACACAAGACGATGACATGAACACAACACACCCACACGTGTACACCAACAAAGCACCCAAGCAGCCAGCAAGAGTTCCGCACCTTATTGCCTTGGTTAGCTTGGTAGTGCCACAGCCATCTCCATTAAGTTAGTCCGCTTAGTACATAATAGTTGGTTCAATTACTCAGCTAGAAAATTTCTTGCTTGCAATGAGTTACCCACCCCAATAGAGTCATGACTAGAGACCAGATTTCAGGAAAATGCCTATTTTTGTTCCTTGCTTGAATAATAAGCCTTTTTTTATATATGAGCATAAGTTAGGTTTTGTTACTCTTTTTTTACGGCACCGTACCCATGAGCACCTCCATATCAGTGGCGTTTGATTGACACTGGCTCTTTTGCTTACAATGGCCACATTGGCTGTGGGCCGGACTCAGACTGCCACTGTTCCAGCCACCACGGTAATCAGCGTGTATGTAGACAACACAGGTTATTGATCAAAGAAGCACAGTCAATGCTAGAAGTACACCTTTCTTCAATCCATTCCCTTTGCATTACAATATCATACCGTGCCATGCAAACTTTCCTAGATGACGCCGATGAATGTACAGCCTGATGTTTGCTTTTTTTTTACATTCTAGCCAGTGCAAAGGTAGATTTAGAAGGCTCTGTCACAGCAACTATGTGTGCGATCAGAAAATGCCTGTTTTCAACTTGCTCCAACAATAGCAGTTGGTTGCAACTGCATCATTCTTGTCAGCAGAGCTCAGTGCATAACTTTAAGTTGGTTTTCTGGTTACACCCAGCACAGATAAAAAGTGTATTCGCTTATGCATGGACAAAAAATATTGCCAGTGGCTAAACGATAGCTCACTTGTACGATTCCTGGTGCAAAAATACAACTTGTGGTGTGCTTTTTTTTTATTCTACATCTTACCTTGCTGCTATTATTACACCAAAGTTAAATTTAGTTGAGTAAGTCAGTCACTGTTTTATAGGCAAGATGCAGTGACAGCTTGCATGCTTTTTCAAGCGTTACATTTTGACAGTGGTGGTAATGCTGCGTTGTTGCTGCAGGTAGTTATTAGCCTGGCAGCCACTGCCAGAAATAAACAGCCAGCGTTCGGTTGCCAGCAGTTGGCAACCTAACATTTGCAGTTTACCCATCATTTTAAGGGAGTTATTCTTGCAAGGGATTCGGAGCCATGTCTTTTTTTTTTGCAGTAAGCAAGATGGTTTATCTAAAAAGTGCACTGCTAGTGGCTGCACCCCCATCGTTCATCCATTTGTCAATACACTAGTGCACAACCATATGTTAATGCAAAATAAAGCAAAAAGCAAAATAAAGGTGCCTACTTTAAGCACCTAAAACATTTTGAATGCCCCAAAACCCACCCTCTAGTCATGACAAACTGAAAAGTACATTAAACATAAACATGCTTGTTGGCTATCTTCGTTGCACTTGTAGCAGCTGCCGACAAGAAAACTTGTGTTTTTCTCTGTTTTTTCCTAGGCATGGTCAAACACCCTCGCAGGCTGTTCGCCTCTGTACAAGTTCATATAATGAACAAGAGGCACTAATAGATTCTGCCAGCTGTCCTACAGACAGTCCCTCTTTAATGTGCGTTTCCTACATTGAAAGTGTCCTCAATTCTGACAAGGCGCAGTTGCTTTATTACGTGTTTCACATATCATAATGCCCAAATAGAAGATCTGACATCCTTGTGCAAGAATGCTCGCCTAAGGGTCCTGTCATACATTCACTAGTACATAAAGAGCTTTGCGCTGCATACTGAACTCACGAGCAAATAAACCTGGCAGTAAGATAACAAAGCCCTGTGCTTGCCTTGTAAACTTTCTACCTTAGCAAACTTTTATTTGTTGACGACCATTCACAGAATGGGTTCAATTAAAATGAACTTGAACTTACTTCAATGCATATTTTTTTGTCGTATAGGCTATGCTACCAGAAAAATTATCTTCTGTTACTTTTTTCCAGCCTATCGGAAAGAACGACATTGATTCTATCAAAGTCTCCAGATGGGAAGTCGAATCGTTAAAGCACGAACAGGAGCAAAGCGTTGGAATACTCGGTGACACTGAGCATGTCTCAAATAGTTTTTTTTTTGCAATGTCTCAAACAAAAAAAGGCATATCTGGCGCATCTTTCTGCCACGCAACAATAATCGTCATCTATCTTACACGAGTTCTTCGCGTTATTGCCGCGCGACTGGTACTTTCGCGGTCATAAACGGCGTGCGGTTGTCAGCATGACGTCGCATTCTTGACAGGAAAGTGGCGAGTGGATAGTTTTTGAGAAAGAAGACGCAAAGAAGGCACGTGAGGCTTATTGTTGCAAGGCAAAAAGATGCCCCAAACACTCCCGTTTGCCTCGGAGTGTAGGATGCAAGTGTCGTTTTTCGAAATGCATTCCGCCTGTCTCCCCACGAGATGCAGTGGCAAAAGCGCAGCAGCAGCAAGCCGCTCGCGCTCTCACAGCGTTGACTTACGCCGTTTCCATTGACGCAGGCTGTGGTTAGACCATCATCAAAACCAGAGAACTGCAGACATTTGGGAGGAGGTGGGGGAGGGTAGAGGTGAGGAATGGGTGTCCACGGGGGTTCGACAGAGGCGAGTGCGGTTAGGAGAGGACGAGGGAGATGCAGGACGCACACACAGGGACGTGAAGAAAAAAAAATAATAATGAAGAAGACGGCAATGATATGACAACAAAAGCATAAGGGCATAATTAGCATCGGGGAAACGGAAGTTTAACAGGGTCTCGCGCAATCACTCGGGCATCACACAGGATAACATTGTCACTGTGATGCCGTAAACTATTCCCTCCCCCCCTCAAAAAAAAGGGGAATGACCACAATGTTGATAACTTCGCTATATACTAGTCAAATTTCATCCTGCTGAAGTCACAAATGACACAAGATAATTTTATCAACACATCCCCCACCTCTTACAAGCATTTATTATTTTCAAATAAATGATAATATCAGTGGGAGCTATAGCCTAGCCTTACTTCGTTACAGTTAATATATATTGAGTAGGTTAAAGGAATGTCCATCCTGAAAAGCCAAGATATCTTTCTATGCGTCTATACAGATAATATCAAAACTATATAATAGTAATGATAACCTTCGCAGGTTAACTGATTAAGGCGCAACCATGTGATAAGAATGAAAGACGCTATCCAAACATGTACAGGCCGTTTCACAATTACGCGAAAACTCGAAGCACATTGCAACGCACTCCGAGTTTTCCCCTAAGTGTGAAACAGCCTGCACATGCACCAACTGCAGCTTCTGCACGGTCAGTTTACTTATAAATTGTGCTTTAAGGTTTCACGACACTGCACTGCTTAAATTGTCACAGTGGAATCTTATGTTGTCCTGTAGAGCATCATGCGTAGTAATGGCAGAACTTGTCTCGTGGTGATTGTCTTAGCCAACGCGGGAGCCGGCGTTTCCTGATCACCCCAGTTTTGGTGGCGTCATGTTACACTGCATCCTAGATCAGCCCGCTTTGCTATCACACTGTCGGCAGGATCAGTGGTGCAAATAAAGTGGGGCAATCGTGGAGGTGGTGCAACAATGAGCTGCACTTACTGACACCAACCAAGTGGACGCACCAAAATACAAACGCCGTGTGAAAGGAAGCGCAGAGGGCTTTTCTTTACTAAGTAATTATGCTCTTGGTTAAGTATAGTTCTTCTATTGAGCACGTTCAGTTTCCACTTGTCTCTTTGCTGCATAATGCAACATGGGGCAAAGTTGAAAAACGGCACATCTGTAGAGGAAGTCCAGATGACGCTACATTTAAACCATATCATGACTATTGTGGGTAGAGGTAACAAAAGGAAATAAATAAATAAAATAAAATAAAAATGCTCTAGCATCTGAAAATTACTTATGTGGTAATAACAGGCTTAACAACTTTGCAACTTAATGAACTCAATATAGTAGTGTTCAGTTTGCAGGCCACATTTCTGTGGCAAACAATCCCTTCCAATCAACAAACAATGACAATAAGGTCCTCGAAATGTTGGCAAGCATGTGCACAGATCTTTATGCTGCAAAATGAGAAAAAGTTTCCTTGGCACTTTTGAAATTAATTCCCAGTATTTAATGAGAGCAGACATCTGCACAGAGAAAGTCGTGGAATGTTCAAATTGCAGTTATTTTGCAATGCACAAATTGTTAGGTAATTCACGTTTTCTCCAAGATTTTTTTTGTACAAACATTTTTTTTGGCTTGTTTTTAAAAGTTCTGCTTCTGGTGCAGCAAGACCAAGCGCGTAATCGTTAGCAAAAAATGCAAAATTCAACTTCATATTTCCTACGACTAGAGCTCCCATTGTTGGCAAGGCCGGATGTTTAGAAAACTCACTTGCCAGGTTCGATCGCCTTTTAATTTCAAAACAGGCAAAAAGAAAGGTGCAACCGTTCATGTGCCGACGTCACAGGTACACAATGAAAGTGATTTGTGTTGAAATGCTAATCAGAAGCCAAGGAGAGGCAGTGAAGTGCTGTGACAGACCTTGCTGATGTTGCCTGCATGCTCCTTGTCCACACCGTACTCCTTCGCACCTCTGTGGTGATGCTGCTTGGTCATGAGTAGCATGCTGCGCAAGTACGTACCAAACACTTCAAACCACGAAAAAGCCTGCACTTTTACCCTGTATTTCTGCGATCAAGAGCGAAAAACTTGATGAAAAACTGCACCGACGAAAGGGACACAGGACTGACGGGAAAGACAATCTACTCGCAACTGAGTTTGATGGGCACAAAGAATCCCCTGTACGACAACCACACATGCGCAAGAACTAGGGCGCCTTCCACGAAAGCGTGCAAGCCAAAAAGCTACACGTAAAAGAGAAAAGGAAAAAAAAATTGATTTATACATACTATTACCTCGAGAGGTGAACTGAAATAATATGCTATGTAGGTACCCGTAGATAGTAAACAGTGCCTGTGTTGTGTGGTCTATTATCGGTGTCCTATTTTTGCGCTGTATGAAAAACTATAATAAACAGTGTTTCCTGCCAGTCCTGTGTCCCTATCATTGGTGCAGTTCTTCCATCAACAAGTTTTTCACTCTTGATTATAGAAAATACACACCAACTAGCCCAATGGTTCACACTTCTTTTAACAATCTATTTTAGTGCCTACCGTGTGCTCATGTTTTACAAAGCAAAGATTACCCCCCCTCCCAACAACCCAGCAACACTGAACACCGCTGCGATATACCCGTAATTAATGAGATTAATAATGACTGTCGGGGTTTTACGTCCCAAAACCACAATGTAATTACGAGGGATGCTGTAGTCTGTAAATTTAAACCACCTGGGGTTCCTTAAGATGCACCTAAACCTAAGTACACGGGCCTCTAGCATTTCGCCTCTATCGAAACCCGGACACCACACCTCTGCTGCACCAGACAAGCCAAGAGAGCATTGGCTGCGAACCTACACTTATTATTTCTCAGCATGTTGCCGCTGCATCGTCACACGGCAGTGTTTCGCATCGTCATGCAAACTTGCAAAAGTGACTTTAAAGAACTTGTTTGTTCGCACAGTTCTTTGCTTTAGCATACTGGGTTACCGTAGCCGTAAATGTGATACCTAGGGCGCTTCAATGCTCCTCCTCCTCCGGAGCGGCGGGGAGGAGGAGCATCGAGGTGCCCTAGTGATACCGGGCAGGAGGGTCCACCTGGCGGCACTAAGATGAACCGGGCAAGCACAGAATTGTTGCAAAACTCTAATGTATTCTACTTCCTTGCTGGTGTAGATTCTCGGTAGCAATGTAGTTCCGAATGCATTGCCTTTTGAAACGTTTTTTTTTGCCATGGTCACTCAGCGAAAACGAAGAAACACACCTACAATTGTGGTTGCATGAAGCATCACGAGATGTGGATACCATTGCCCGGTACACCAGTACTCTGCAAAGACCTCTGCGCATACCGGAATTCCGTGCATGCTAATATTCTCTATGAGAGAATTTTAGCGAGTTTTGAAGGCATCCAGACGGTTGCTCGCATGTGCGTGCAAGCGCAGACGACGCAGCGCTGCGTGCGTCACAGCTTTGTGAGCCCACGTGTTCAAGCTTCCTACACCTCACTGTCCAACTCGGCACCCAGAAACCGAAACCAAAAGTCGTTCATATAAATAAGGCGATATAAAATTATTTAGCAAGAAGACATGAATCTTGGAGCGTGTATTATGCTTCCTAGAACAATAACAAGCGTTTGCAACAAAGAACGCGCAAGCCACAAATTTGATGGCACCACCCCTTTAAAACTATACCCAACCACAACGTAACTGCTGTATCCATCAATCATAACTGCAAACTTATGTGCAGTAGTACTAACACAATGCCTCAGATGCCTCTTTAATGCAACAGGTTAGCGGGTACAATTACACAAAGAAGGAGGGGTCTTCGTAGCACTGGCCTTGTAAGCAAAACACGTTATCAGCCAGGTTATAACAAAAGGGATGTCATGTACGAACTTTCAGTTCACCTTCTGTGCTTACAAATACTGCTAGTATCGGAAAAGCAGACAAAATCAAGACGAGAAGAAACAATGACCTAAGTAAAAAGACTTAGGCTTTACCAGCGACATACATGCTTGAAGTTAAAGCCTTAGGCCATTGTGCAGCCCTTAACAATGTGCAAACACAAACGCAGTGTTCCAAGATACAGAGTGCCAGACACACGTATCACGTGCCTTTTTTTTTTAATGATGCTGATGTTGAAAGGAAGGCAACTCACCGGCCAACGAGATCTGTGGTTGAAATTCCGGCTGTCCGTTTGCACTCCCTGCAGGGTCAGAGAGTGCAATGACGTTATGCAGATTATGCCTCCCCACCAAAATGTGCTACCATGCGTATTAAGACAGAAAGCAACGGTATATATTCTTGGCATTACAGAAATACACAGCATTCACTAACTTGTAGCGACCGCTCTCTTTGACATAGCGGTAGGTGTCTTCTCCCGACGCATCCAACGTGATGTCATCTGCAACAGATCGTTCTCTGTAAGCTTCAAGGCTTATAGCTCCTGTATTGTTGAAATAAACAAATCCCCAGAATGAGGTGGCTGTATCTAATGCAAGCCTTTGTTCGTTTAAAGGGGTCATGAAGCACCCCTTGGGCTTGTTGAAAAAACACATCCTGGGGAAAGCTGACACGGCTATGAACTGCTCAGCCAAATATGGCAGTCGTGCGCCCCGCGTAAAGGCTACAAGCGGAGCGCAAGGTTGCTGTTTTCTCAGGCGCCCTCTTTTCAAACACAGGCCGGTTCTCACTCTCGGCGGTGGGCGGGGCGCCTATCAGTTGACATCGCGTATCTGTTTCTCCGCATCGCAAAAGACATAGCATCCTCACTGGCCGATAGCCAACATAAATCATGAGCGGCGTTCAGATCAGATGCGCTTCTTGCCACGGTGTGCCGCCACTTGCCCGCGCCGCACTCCTCAGTCTGCTGAGGAGTGCGGTAGCCACACTCGCGCACGCGAATCACAGCGGGAGAGCGATCACGTTTCATGACGCGCGCTGACGTAACTTCTTTCCCCCGTGCCATCCCTCCCTGCGTATCTTCCAGTGCGCTCCTCGGGACGAGAAAAGAGAGAAAGTGCCGAGAGCGTGCGCCAAACCCCCGTAACTCCGCTCGTTCTTGATGGATTCGAGAAATTTTTGCGGCAATCGATTCGGGAGGCAGTAAACTCCGATACCGAGGTCATTAGATCATTACTTGGAAAAGTGGTTCATGACCCCTTTAACCATGTTGCAATAATAACGAACCAAAGTTGGAAACTATTTAAATTTTTTTACGTTCACACTCTCGGCTGTGTAGCATGGATGCCACACAGTGCCCACACGAATCCTGAAATTTATTCACAGAAGATGTTAGGTTACCAAATACTGAAATAACTTTCTTTTTTTCATCCAGAAATACCTAACACAGGATAGCAATGCAATATTCTGAGCTTTAAAAAACAAAAACAAAAATAACAACATGAAAACATGTTTCTACTACACGTCTGAACAATGAATTAGATACTTTTGTGCCAATTTATTATTTGTGCTCGACTTGTACGATATTGTATAACAAAAAAGAAACGGAACTGCAGTATTTGACACGTGCATCTGTCGTGGCTTAAGGTATGTTGCCGCCTTTCCAGAAATGTTTTTACATTTTGACCCTATATTGATTGCACTGTGTTTGCCTTCAAGGGGGCACTTCTAAAAAAACCTCCAAATTTGTTCTGTTATGAAAAGAAAACTTAAAGGTATTTATAATATAATTACCAATTTTACCCAACATATGTCCATCACGTCAGTAGCAGTAATACTGAACCAACCATATGAAAAGAAAATGGCTTAGCAGCATTGTGGTTGTACATGTAGGTTGTTCAATGACCTGGGATCTTTTCACTGTCATCAGTAATATTTCGTATCTTATAGCGCAAACAAAAAAAAATTGAGTAATTTCAGCTAGTTGCATTTTAACTGAAATCTTATACCAACATCAAAACCTCTTCATGTTTTTTAGTAATCCTAGTTCACTGCACAGCTCAATGTCTAAAAAAAAAAGCACGAGAAGTTTCGATATATTGGTTTGTTCAAAAGTTGAAAGCTTTTGCGCAATGCAAAACAACTGGACAACTGGAGATAAAGTCTTGAGAGAAACAGGAATTAAGTTTTGCAAGCATGTTGTTTTCCGATTCGGAGACTTCCGGGCGCAGTTATGAAAAAAGACCACATCTCTTGAACATAACTGGACGGAGACAATTTTTTTCTGCACCCCAACTCTGAATCTGTGCAGGTTCTTACAATATCAAAAATAAAATGAGATGTCCTTTCAAAGGGTGGTGACATACTTTAAGGGAATCCTTTTTATCAGCAAGCGGACACCACAGTATGAACGAGAGACATGGTGCTGCATCTGCCAATTATTCTTGCTTTTTTCTTTCTTCTTGCGATTGGTGCCTAAATGACAAGGCTCAGTTGTTATCACTGCTGAAACAATCTATAAACATTACCTTTGGTGAAACTCCTTTCTTCTAAGCCGAGCTCCTTAGCATTGCAGAACCTTTCATATTGTAGCCAGAGCTATTTGTGTTGGTTATCAATTTTTCAGCAGTGAGGCCTATGAGAACACTCACAATCTTACCTCCATGAACACAGAAGTTGCACTTGTATTTGTCCAGAGTTTCTAATGTTGTGATGTAGGGTGCGCCTTCGACGACCTATGTGAAAAGGACAAATTGAAATTCACAAAATGTTAGTACTACGTGGAGGTATAAAAGTGAAAAAAAAATTGCAAATGACAACATTTGAAAAGCATGCGCGCATGGATACACACATACACTTAAGGCTGCAGTGTACGCGTAAGGCTTCTTGTTTCATAAAGAATACTAAACAGCATAAGCTGACAGCAATGGCTGTTCAATGCAGTTCAGTTTATTTATTTATTTGTGTATTGATTTCAAAGTACCTTACAGGCCCCTAGAGGCACTGCATAAGGTGGGTAATGCAATAAAATGTTTAAAACATGCGCAGCAATTTGAAAAGAAAGGCATATAATTATACATATACATAAATGAAAATAAGGAAAGAAAGAGTTACAGCAACATATTCGGGAATGTAAATTAACATTACGTTGGATTATATGCAACAATAATTTAGTACTACATTGTACTGGAGGGATACTGAGGCAAACGGCCATCACATCGTTCCAGAGTTCAATTAACTGAATTCTTGGGTTTTATTTAATATGAAGCCTGTCATGGAGGAATACTTCAGGATAATTTCGACATGGACTTAAATCTAAGTAGACAAGTACTTTTGCAATTCACCCCACTGAAAGACGGCTGCCATGGCTGGGACTGAACCCACAACCTAGGGATGAGAAACAAATTGGGATAGTCACTGGGTTAACCACAGCAGATCATCCATGTGTCCATAAGATGGCAGCAGATATGTATCTGCTGCAAGGTATTCCACTGTTCTGTTTTATAATTGCCACTAAAACAGGAAAGCATGCGATCTTGAGCAGAGTTGGCTCAAACTTGTGTTGGCATATCACAGGTTGATGCTGCTGCAGACAAAGATTAATTCAAAAGTTTGCCAATATGCAATCAAAAGCATCTGAAGGCGTGGTAGGTGACAGATTACTGGGAACATAGAGGACTGTGGGCAACAGAGTGCCAGTATTGGCACACTAGATATCAGACATCTTATCTTGCACGCACCTCATCAACCCACTTGATGGCACGGACCATCTTGTATCTCTCCTGCTCCGTGAACACGGGTGGTCCCTTGTGGTTCTTTATCTCCTCTGGTCACGGAAAACCATGGAAAAAATTAGAAGAGCACAAGATAAACTGGGATATAAGATTTGAGAGTAACTCTTTGGTTACCGTGGGAAAATTGGCCACATTTTGTAGAGGAACACAAGACAAACCGACAGATAAGATTTGAGATTAAGAGCCTGAGTTCAGTGCCTTTTATTTCTTTTTTTTTCCACCATAATATTCCGAACTTCAACCAGGTATTTCAAGGCAGCTTGAACCTCCTTCCCTCAAAATGCTTGGGGATCTACAGAAACGCTGGGAAATTTATAACATGATTAACCTAACAAGGCGCAGTTAAAAAAAATAGTATTATTGGAGTTACTAACACAGATCAGGAAGACGCAGGCGCAAGCTAAAAAGTGTATTATCTTAAAAAACACTACCTTCTAGAATAGAAAACTGCACTGAGACGTTCATAGCTAGTCTTGGGAGATGAACTTGAAATAATGACTGTTGTCACACTGACGTTTCCACAGCCTAGGAGTGCCAGTGAGTCCAACGCTCCACTGGCTATTCACGTGTAATGTTTGCATAATGTAATGTGCACGTGTAATGTTGTTGCAGTTGGACACTGTGAACAGCTGTTTTACCCAGCTATTATTCTATTTTGTAGAAAGGCAACATTGCTCCAGTACCCTATATAACAAAACTTTAAGTTTGAACTCTACATTTGTGAATACCATAAGCAAAAATTAAGTAAATTAACTGCAGTGTATAATGCCTCAAAAATGCACAATGAGCTATGAGAGATTCCACAGTGGAGGGCACTCAAATTTAATTTCAGATGCTTGGCGTTCTCTAACATGCACATAAATGTAAGTACACAAGCATTTTTCATTCCACTTCGATCGAAATGTGGCTTCCAAAGCTAGGAACAAAACCAGCGAAATCATGTTTTAGAGTAATGAACAATCTTTCGTAAACAAGCCCAGTCATCACAGCAGTCATGTACACATGGCCCCACGTCTCGCCAGTCACAAGAACAGGAAAATGCGGCAAACAACTTAGTCCTTGGCATTCACTATCACAAGTTGCGCCACCACACTTCAAACAAGAGAGACAAGAGCACACTGATAACACTCGTTTGCTTCTGATAAAAAGTCAATGACTTTGGATGCGCCGTGCGACTGGCTGCCTAAAAGCAACCAGACTGCACCGAACTGCATGACCTGCATATAACCAATGCATCCATAAATTCAAATTACATCTATTCACACCTGAACGCCACTACAGAAGAACTTCAACTTGAAGTCTGTACACACAAGATATGCACCAATGGTGAGTGAACCCCCCAAAAAACAAGAAAAGCAAGAAAAAGCGGTGGAGGGGCTGCAAGTGATTGTGCAGTGGAGGTCTCCCAAACAATCAATCAATCAATCAATCAATCAATCAATCAATCAATCAATCAATCAATCAATCAATCAATCAAATGATGCAAAAGATGAACAAACTAGCACAACAGCAAGTATTATTAGTGGTCTTCCAGGCTAACCTGAACAGCATAAGGTTCCTTGCGGTGCACTTAAACCAAATTACACGACCACTTTGTTTTAATTTAAAGATAATGCCACAAGACATGCTGAGAAAAATTAAATGTCGACAACTCAATCATTGGTCTGTAATTGAATGAAGACAAAGTGAAATTTCTTGGTCTTTTTGAAATGTTCGCTTCTGACTGATAGAAATTAAACTAGAGGGTTAATGCCGATAAAGAATTAAAGCAAGTACACTAAAGCATTGGAATCATGTGGCCAATAAAGGTGGTGTTGACTGTGATGTAAAAAGTATGAGCCAATATTACACCGATGCGTGATGAACTGAGGATGGTGGAAACGAAAGTATGAGCAGTACTGATACATTCCATTCTGTGAGCACCGAACATTTCTCTTCAACTGAGCCTTTCTTGGTGTATTCAGGCTGAGTGAACATGTTCCGGGGCAGAGCCAAAGTCCTATACAGTCAAAGTGGGTGCCGTCAAAGCCTGTAAAGTGTCTCTTTAAAAGACCTCAATATTGGAGACTTAAAAAAGAAAAAAAAAGGATCAAGGCACAGTCAAAGGCCAGTACACCAACAACCAATTCGCCCTCGCTCTGCAATCACTAGCCTCCTGATAGTGATGATATATGGTGCTTTATAGTGCAATGGTGCCAGCCTCCTGGCTAGCTCAGATGTTGGAGTGGAAACGTGGTGGTGCCGGGTTTGAATCCCAGACACGAACAAATTTTTCATCAACTGGGAAGACTTTTTTTTCTGAGAAATCTGTGCGAAATTTCTTTTGTTTATTCGTGCTATACTTTGTTTGGGCTTCTCAGTTGTTAAAGAGACACTAAAGAGGAAAACGATTTCTTCTCATATAAGTAAATTACTCTTTCACAATACCAAAATCCCCACGTTTACTGGGAGAAGACACTTCGTAAGCAAGAAAACGTGCAAAAAGAAAATGCGGGCGGCGATGCCACCTTGAAAGTCCCGCACCAATCACTGTGACTTCATAGATTTTGACGGAGTCTACTACGGCATACGCCGTTCCTAATCGGTAAAAGTGAAGTACATTGTCCTCTGAGGAGGCCATAGACTTAACATTCCAAGTTTCAGGAAATTTCGTTGAGAAAATGTCGCCCAAAATACTCAAAATACACTTTCAAATCTGTGACGTCACGCATGGAGATTTTGGCACGAAGTTTAAAAATGAAACTTTTGTCCTTGATTTTCTCATCTATTAATAGACATGTGATGGTGAAATTAACGTCATTAGAGTTTTCAGTGTACAACTTATCAAGGTAAACTGATTCATTGTTTTACTTTAGTGTCCCTTTGAGTGCCAACATTATCCAAACTATAGAATTTGTTGTCAAGGCTTTCATTCCTAACAGCCCATAATGATGCGGGCGCTTCACAAGACATCCTTGCTGCGAAGATAAGTCAAAATGTCTGGCTCGCGTCATCCATTTTCTCCAGCCATGGTACACCCACCCTTTCCGTCCTCAAACCCTAATCGCAGCATGCTTGAGTGCACCATTATCGGAGGCATTTCCTGAATGTCCAGCGTTCGAGTGCGAACACGCGGTACACGACCGGTCAAGTGACCAAATTCCATCCGGGTCAAGCGCACTTGCTATCTCCACGACAACCGACAGCCTCGCCACTTACGCAACGCATGCGAATGAATCTTGCCTGCGCAACGCGTTTCCGCAATCCCGGACGTTTGCAGAAACAAGCACACAGAAACAATAAGTCTATATACTACTTAGAAAAAAAAAAGAAACTGGCAAGCTTGACGTTTTACGATTACATTCTCACACCGTCAAACATTTCTTGTAACTTTGTGGATTATTATGCTCTGCCTCCCTTGAGTTAATTAGCCAAAACCAAGCTAACTCACCATGTGTTCCTTTATTACTTGAGAGTTACACCTCATGATGTAAGTTTATGGTAAATTTACATCACGGGGTGCCAAAGCACGGTCTATGTTTAATTAAACCTATGCTGGGTTTAATTCATTGATGCCTTGCTTCAGATGTGACCTCATCATTGAACGTGTTTATACAGTTGTTTGACTGTTATCTATTTTAACTGCTTTTCTTGTGGGTGGCTTAGGAACACAGTCCTTTCAACCTTTTCTTCTTGCCCTGTCCATCAAAACATACAGATATAAAATATATATAATTATTATTACTATTACCACAATTAAATCGTGGTTTCATACCATTACACTAACCGATGGTGATTGCCTAGCCTATGGTAAGCGCTATGCTATCAGTAACATCTGGAGTTCATGACTTGTGCAGTCCAACAAGTCTAGGTTTAATTCTGGTGCTGCAAATAGCAAATGAAATGAATTAGTTGTGAATGTAAATTGCTTCGGAAGGATGTGGTGAGGCTACCATGCAGCGCTGCTGAGGAAACCCTAATTAACCAACGAAAAAACGCCATGTTCTGCAACAAGGCCACACCAAAATAGTTTACATAGTACTCCCGATTATTAATTATGACAGTGGTTGAGCATACTACTACAGGTCATACTACTCACAGTGGTTGAGCACACCACTAGAGTAACAGATTTCCCAACAGAAATTATAGTACGACTACATGATTACAGATGCAACCTGGAAAACTTGAAGTTTTGAGCTTTAAAGAATGTGTGAAAGTGAAAAGCCCGAGTGCCGTTTGATAAATGTATTAAACTCCCGGACGCCATACATAAGTGTTGCGCGTTGTAAGCCACACATTCTCAATGAAAGTTTTTAGGATACCGCTGGGCTACATCAAAAATAAAACTTTCGACATCAAAATTTGAGTAAATTGAGTAAATACGCTTATAATTTATGAGAGTGTGAATTTGGGTGACTTGCTCATGCCAGACCTCAATTAGCAACATTGCCTCTAGGATAACACGGAAGAAGGCAAGACAAAAACCAGTAACAAAAAGTTATGTTTACTGCAGTTTTCATGTCGTTATTGTTTTAAACTAAATGCCTTATCGCAAGTTTACTGGCACAACAGCCACTGAAACTCACTTGCAGAAAGAAGCATTACAGTAAATTATGTAAGCGGGTTCCACTGTGCTTCCCAGAATTTTTTCAAGGGCTGATGGAGTTTAAAACATCATTTCTTAGAAAAAAAAAAGAAATGCATTGCAAGTTATGTTGATACTGCTTTAAACTGTGCCCAAAATGCAAAGTACAAGTGAACGCTGAATGCATAGCATTTGAGGTGGCAGGCTGCACAAACATTAAGAAGGAACTGCTTTTCACGAAAAGGGGCGATGCCTGCGTTGAACTGGTGCTTCCATCAAGGAAAAAAAAAGAGCTTGGTTGTATGAGCATCAGCAAAAAGACGGAAGATGCAAGAAAAGATGAAAAACGAAAGTGGTATGAGTCAGCTTCACAAAAACGAGAGCGCACTTTTGGAGATAAAAGTTTTTTTTCAACTGTTTTTTTCTTTCTTTTTGCAACCTAGAAGCCCCTGATGCAAAAAAAAAGAAAAACAAAACATGAGTACGCCCACGAAAATCTGAAAACCGAGCTGACGGAGCTTCCAAGACACGTGCCGACAGACACGTCAGGTTTTGGACGAGGTCGGGAACGTCGGACAGCGCAAACGTATCCCTCTTATCGTGGATATCAGCGCAGCTGTAAAACGAGGCACGCTCGGAAGCACAAAATTTTTCCGCTGTGTTGACGGAAGCCGCTAGGAGGATAGGAACTTATGTGGCTGAACTAAATCTTGCTCTCTCTTTGCACGCGCAATTTACAGGATGTCTGCTTAATAAAACAGCCAACAACGCTTGCTAGCAAGATTTTTGCGAGTGTCCATTTATCTCATTGGTGAATTTTGAATGCAAATTTTCATTTTTTTTTACATCTTTACTTTTATTCTGCCAACTGTAGTAATGTGTTATCAGCAGTTAAGGTATGTGGTGTTCACGCTAACAAATCATCCAACCTGAAAAAAACGCCAGGCCTGCGCTGAAACCGCAGCACAGTCACAGCGAAAGCTGGAAGAGCGGCGTTTCTAGAGCCCGTTAAGCTCTCTTGGGGCTACAATACAAGTACACTAGAAAGGTACCCACTACGCCACAAATCAAAATTTTTGTGAAGCTCGGAAGCACCCACTAAGCCATTATTCGTCATTCTATGGAGAAGCGAGGCACCAGCTACACGTCTGTAAGGCATTATGTGCACTTTGTTGACGTGACGACTGATGACGATGAAGAATTATGGCTCAGCCCTTTGTAATGGGTTGGAATCTTTAAACGGCCCACCAGTTATGTAATTTGCACTGGGTGACGCCCGGTCACTATTTCCCTCTCCCGTCATGCTGTATACGTTGACGTGGAAGAGAGACGGGGGGGGGGGGGGGGGGGGCGAAGAACTTTATTGAGACCCTGAGGTAATGGATCATGTGCTTATGGGCTTCCTTGGCAACCAATACAAGTGCACTTGCGAGGAACCCACTACGCTATAAATCATTGTAATCTTACTGAGACCCCGAGGAAGTGGATCATGCGCTTATGGGCTTCCTTGACAGCCAATGCAAGTGCACTTGCGAGGAACCCACTACGCTATAAATAATTCTAATTTTTTAGAAGTAGGGCAGCAGGCACTGTGCCATTTTTCGTCATTCTACAGATAGCGTTGGCACCTGCTAAACGCATGTAAGGGATTATGCGCAATTTGTTGATTCTGCGCCTGATGACGATGATGAATTATGGCAGAGCCCTTTTGTAATGGGTTGGAAGCATTCAACAACCTACTCGTTGTGCAATTCGCAATTGTTTGACGCCTGGTTACAGAATTCGCGTTGTGCGACGCTTGGTGCTTATTTTAATCTTCTACCACGGTATATTGCATATGCTAATGTGGTTCCTTCCCGACATGAAGCCTGTATAGGACCTTTTTGCAAAGCAGTTTCAAGAACCGGCATGGCTCAGAGGTTGAATACTGGGCTCCCACGCAGAGGGCCCAGGTTCGAACCTCGTTCCATCCTGGAATTTTTTTCTTATTTAGTTTTTTTTCTTATTTCGAGCGATACTGGTTACGGACACCGGCGGCGGCGGCGGCGGACAACTACGGCGCCAAAAACGGCCGGAGAAATGATCTCATAACAGCTTTCGCTGTAAAATACTGACTGCCCTGAAGAAGTTATGTCTCTTGATATTGTGCCTTACTTTTATGCCACAAGTAATTCAACTTTCTTAATACAGCTGAACCCCTTTATAAGAGACACTGATGTGAGAGACACTGTGCCCAACATCGAAATAGGGGTTGATCAGAAATCGAGGATGTGGTGCCCTGTTTATAAGAGACACCTCATGTAAGGGACAAGAACTACTCCCACATGCATGTCTCTTATAAAGGGGTTCAGCTGCATCTTTCAATGCAGGTTCAACACCAAGGCTTCGGGAGAGGTTACTATGTTCTCATTTATGTATGGATAACAATCTCTATCAGTCATACCCTTCGAGAAGAATGGGGTGGCGGCAAATAGGCACCTAGCTTGTTAGCGATAATTAGACCTTATTGCAGCTATTTCAGTGTGGCACTTAAAGGAGTAATGACATGATTTTGAAACATCGCAAAAGGGACATTTTACACTTCCTTGGTATGAAGTGTTAATGCTCTCCACACACCGGAGTAAGACAACATGTTAAAAATATTTTACTTTGATTTTAAAGTTTTCGTCGCTGAGCATATGCAAGCCAGCTCCACCGCAATGAACATTATCCCGATGAGTCAACACAGTTCCACTAAGTTTGTGAATTCTGCGTCCTGCATGCAGCTAAAATCGCAGAAATCGCTGTCGAGGTCCCTGGACGACAATTCTCCCATCATTGTTTACGTGCATCACGAGCAGATGACAGATCTGCCGCTAGTACGTCGCGAGTTGCTGTCTCCCCGTGACGTCACACTGCGATGATACATCACTGAGAAACCGACCCCTCGATATCGAAACCAAAAGTTTTTTTTCTAAGGTAGCGGTATTAAAATATATTCGATGCATTCCCATGCACCACAATACTCTTTTTAGGGTTCGCGACACCAGTGTTTTTATTTAGAGCAACAATCCAAAAATATTTAAAATTCGTGTCAGTACTCCTTTAAGGCTACTTCATTCTGATGTTTTTTTCACTCAAGCGCCTGTTTCTGTCAATACAAGATTAAAGGCAAGAAGAAAGTCCTTTGCAACATGCGCAAAGCTTCAAACAACAGTGGCTACAACATATCTGATTGTACAACCATAAGCGCCCAAAAAATGCAAACGCTCACGTCAGCCTCATTTTGTCACATTATCAGCTCAACTTTTGTCTCTGTTTCTATGTCCTGGTGAAGTCGCGCTTACACATTCTATCATGAGCTAAAAAGGACTGAATGCCACATTGATTTAAGAGACAATTGGGATATAAGAGATACCAGTGTACCTACATCGAAATAGGGGTTCATTTGAAGATGAGGACATGGTACACTGCTTATAAGAGACACCTCATATAAGCGACAAGAAGTGCTGACCTGGTGCGCATCTTTTATAAAAGGGTTCAACTGTGCTTGCCAATAAAAAATGAAGTCAACCAATAAGTTTCCCGTGCATGTATCTGTGAGAAAAGCTATCTTTTGACCTTGATCATAATCCATTGGTCTCTGCTCAACGATGGTCATAACATTTTCTTTTTGAACTAGGTCATCATATAAAAAAAACACAGCATGTTGTGCAGCACTTGTGCCAATTAGCACACAAAAATAAGACGTAATAAACAGATAAAAACATTTAGAGTATTTTCAGTGTTAAATATACAATTTAGAATTCCACACAATGTACACACAGAAATTAGTTCGCAAAACATTTGGTTCAACTTCACTTATGATCAAAAGAGGGTGGTCAATGTTGTGATCACTTTGTACAGATTCCCCGTGGCTGCTCCTAAAATGAAAGCAAAGCAGTTGAGGTATGACTAACTTAATTTGAAATCAGTCGTTATTTGACTGACTAGTTTACTGTGCAAAGCTTTTATACCTTTTTAGTAAGTGCAAGCCACATCTCCATGCGAAAAAAAAAGTGTAGTAAGTATAGCTGATGATATGTAAAACTTTGTTTTGCTTATCGTACTCACCGTCAGTATGGACTCCCACGACCAGGTAGTCGCCCATCGCCTTGGCCTGCATAAAAAAAAATAAAAATAAGGCAGACATGTGATCCGACAATCCGCAGAAGGGTCAAAGCCGTAAGTCACGCCATGTCAGCCAAGCCTTATCTCAAGTGCTGACCCCAAAATGAGTAACACGTGCGTCCACTTTACACCCCCCACCCCCCACAACTCCGTAAGATAGACGAACCGCAAAGCTGGGGCCAGCAGGTGTTGGTACTAGCTTTTGAAAACAAAACAGCTAAGTGGTGTGCGCTTGCTTTCTGTGGTCACCCTTTTGGTGTTTGCAGAGAGTGACCACCAGATGCGAGATTACGGGATGTCGAGTGTGTGCCAATTGGGTCATGTCCAAATTCCTAACTTGCGGAAGAAACTGACAGATGTGTTTTTACGCTTGACCAATGGGTTGTACCACGCAATGGAGGACTGATAAGTCATTTGCGAGATTACAGCGTATCGTACAAAAGCGCAGGCCAATTGGATCATGTCCAAGTTCTTAACTTGCAAAAGAAACAGACTTGTTGTTATGCTTGACCGGCAAATGGTACCAAGCACTGGAGGCCTGGTCATTTTTTAACTTAGTTAATGAGGGGCACCTTAGTAATAAGCACGAGGTGCAATAGCTGGCTTATTAGGCCATGACAGCGCAACCTGAAAAACATTTTTGTTCACGTTGACCAGGCCACATCAGTTCTTAACTGCGATTTGAGCAAACCAAGACCACACTTTCTAATGACTTGAGCCTCAGTAATTCTGCCTACAGTAACACCACAGACAAGAACAGTGGGTGCTAGCTAAAGAGAAAATCCGAGAATAGGAGGAGGACACATGCACATATGAAGTTCGGCATGGTGTTCTTGGATGACCACTTTGAGGTACCAATAATACCGAGAACGGCGTATCATTGGAGCAATGATAGCGAGTGACTTTGTTCAATTAAAAAATGTACGTGTGGTGACATTCTCAGCGTTTTACATTGACAGCGATCTCACTTTACATAACTCTGACTGCAAAAATAAGTCTGCACACATCAGACCAGGTGTGCTTATGTGCTTTGGGCAGCGACATTAATATCAGTATTGTTTTCTATATTTTAGACACTTTTGTTATAGGTGATGTTGTGAAAACAGTTTCACGGTAAGGAGCAGACGCCAAATAATGTGAATCGCTGCCATGCCGCGAATTTGAAATTACACTTTTAACTAAAAGGCAAAAAACAGAAAATCCCCCGAAGCAAAGGACGAAGTTTAAAACAAGTCCACATATTCTAATTATTGTTTCCATTGCAGCATGCATGGGTACAAGAGAGTGGTATTGCTCAGGCACTATGGGTGCACATCGATGTGCCTGCAACCACACAAAAGTATGCACTTCATTAATTCATGTGCACTTATGTAAAACAATGTCTGAAAATGGCTGCTGCTGTGCTGCAGTGTTTAATGCGCTTGGGCCGCTGTCCCGAAAAACGCATGTTTTTATGCCGGATGCAACGGTCGCATTTCAATGGAGGCGAAAAGCTACAGGCCCATGTACTGTGTGATTTAGCTGCATGTTAAAGAACCCCAGGTGACTGAAACTATCCCGAGCCCTCCACTACGGCATCTCTCATCACCCGAGTCACTCTGATACATTAAACATCACGAGGCAACCAACCAACAATGCCTGAATGCACCAAGGTTATGAGGAAAGAAAAAAAGCTCTTCAGTTGTGTTTGCAGGTCACACACATAGTGCATGACAATGTGATTGCTTCTCTTTTCACATCATGACATGTTTTCTCCAGCAGCTACAACAAGCCTGTGAACGTGAAACCTGGCAACAATCACAGAGAAATGCACGTAGAAATAGAGTAAACATGCCTAATTAGCAGTCAAGTAACACTTCGGAAACGAGTGTACAATCTTAGAGTTCACTTACTAAATGAGCTTAGTGAAAAAAATGTGTGTCAAGTTCTGTGGCCAAGCTTACAAAGGAATAATTCAACAGCTTCACCCTGTCTCATACTTTTGTGCAGGAAATGTCTTGTCACGTTCATGGCAATGAATGGGACAGTAAAGCCATGCTAACAAATTTGAAGTTAGGTTGACATGAAGCAACAGAAGCAATTATTCTAGGAATGAGTGTATGTACCTTTTATCATCTCAACTTCTCATGACAGACAAATGTTCGTGCGGTCCCTGAGAACAAGGAATTCAAACTAAATGCTATGGTGATCCACAGTGAACTGTGTTTTCAGAAACAACTGCGAACAGATGTTCTTTAACTGAAATGAGCTATTCAGAGCCACAGTTTGTTTGGCATTAGGTTGTCAATAGCAGTGTTGTACTGTTTGCATTTTACCAACTGTTTTTTTCATGATATTCTCTTGCTCGGACTCACTGACCATATTTCTGGGTCTCTTGAGGTTAATTTTTCTTCACCAAGATACTCATTAAATTGATAAACCTCAAAGGTAACTGCTACAATTCTACTTTGTTATGAACAAAATTTTTGTTATAGTACCAACGAGTGCACAATTAAAGACTTGAAAGTCTCCTCTGTGCCTCCGGTTACAAATATTTATTTATATAATATATATATATACATAAAGATAATGCCGCTGCTGAAAAGGTAACTGTAACGAAATGTGCCAAGAAGATACAACATTTATTTCTTCAACAAAAATATGTGACACAGTATGCGAGTATGCACTAAATGACATTCCCCAAATATATTGCACGATGAATGGCCTGAAAGACCAAAAAATGCTAGCCAGTAACATGCAACACAAATGACCAAATGCAGTGTGATATTCTCCAAAGAGAAAAGCTGCCAAAAGCCGATAAAGTACATAAAAATGAAAACATGCATAGCTTTTTGTCCCAAGATAAACTAGCAAACAGCTTTTATAACGCAGCTGCTTTTGGGTTTTGTGAGGCCAAAAATGGTCAACTGTCAACACAGAACACCACTGAAATTTGTTTCAGATCAGATATCACAGAGAAGTGAAGTTATTACGAGACTTTTGACTAGAGCATAACCTAGCACGCCTTATTCATCTTAGAATGTGCAGGGTTCACAGAAACGGGAACCAAAAAAAGAAATGCATGCCTCTGCACTTCCTCCATGGTCTCCGTGTCTTTGAGCACTGTGCAAGCCAAGATGAACTAGATCAGTAAGCAATTTTCATAATCTACCGTGCAATGCAAGAAGCCCTTACGCCATGGGTTTATCCAGAATTTCGATCTTGGGGGCGTGTTACCAGAATACAGGGGGTGTGTGGATGAATGCCTGTCTGTGTGGAGAGGGGATTGGGGGCTTGGTGTAATAACTTTTACTGGGAAGGGGGGGGTGGTATAAATCCCTGTCTTGTGCATTCGTGAACACCTTTCCATTTATGAAACCACCGTCTAGATGGCAACACACCTCCTTCAAGCAATCTTCAAGCTTCACTGCCTAAGTCAATGAGGAAACTTCTTGGCACGCGCAAATTTCATTGCCAACACCAACCTTGAAAAACATGCCAAAACTTGAGCAACAGCAGATGGGAGCAGACATCCTTGAAATGCAGTTCTGTTTGTGCTCACGCTTTCATCTGCTGCCAGCACTTCCACTACATGGCACGTGTCATATCTCTGTAGCGTTTATTTAAACATGTGCTGGCACAATTCCAATAATCATCTCCACAGATGTTTGAGAACAATAAGCAGGTAAGGGCAACAAGCTGAACTAATTGGTTTGGTTTGTGCAAATGCATTCTTCTAGCTCGAGGAGTCAAAATACAGACGGGGATAGATAACAGCCAGTACAACATAAGTACAAAGCATATGCACGTGCCTACAAATGAAGTACGTTCCATTGTTCTCTGCACATTTCAAATGGTGGGGCCTAACGTCGCAAAGCTGACACCGAGTTATGAGGGATGCCATAGTCAAGGGCTCCAGGTTAATTCCGACCACTTGGGATTCTTTAATGCGCATTTAAATCTAACTACGCAAGCACTCTTGCATGCAGGCCCTACATGAATGCGAGCGCTGCGACTGGCAACTGAGACCATTACCTAGTGTGCAGCAGTGCTCCACATATTTCTAACGAATGTTAAAAACAAGCAAACAAACTCCAGATAACTCTATAATTGCATCATTGCATTCTTTTTCCATCTTTTTTAAATATTAACTGTTGTCTCACAACATTTCAACTAGAGGGATGGGTATCTGCATATTCAAGGTAAGTAGACCAAAGAAACAGGATGATGTCATGCAACAAGTTTGTCTATCCACACGAAATGCGGCCGCTTTAGCTCAGATGTGCAACAGAGCCCCGTGTAAAGTGTCTAGCCGAGGGAGGCCTCCACTTGTGAAAAGTTGAATTAGGTTTAATCAGAAATTGTTCTCTTAATTATCGCAAGCATGATGATACCCAGTTACACAAGAAGGGTACAGGAGGCCCGGGAATACAATGCCTTCAAAATAGTACGAAAGAAGAGGAATTGTTGTAGGGGCTAATTTCTTTGTTAAACACAAGCAATGAAACCAACAATTAAGCCAATGAAAGCACACAGCGGACATTACTTGTTTTTAACATAAGTGTAATGAATGATGACCTAAATTGAAAGGAATTAAAGTGGACAAAAAAGCACTCTTTCCGTCGGAGGGATCCAAACCGACAACCATCGAATTATGTGTCCGATATTCTGCCAATCCAGCTACGACGGAGGTCACTCCCTTGTCCACTTTGTTGCGTATTTATGTGCGTTTATTCCTGGCAGCGTTAGCTAGTGTCACTCATAGCCAAGGTGGCGAGTGCGGAACACTCTTTTTTGCCAAAGGATGTCACATGGCTTGTGCTCCTTGCACGATGAAGCCCTCACTAGGAAAGTACGAAAGAAGGGAAATTGTTCGAGGCGCTCGTACGTTGTTCTGTTAGATGCAATAATCAGGCAAAATAAAGAGGCACATTAGGCGCTCACATTCGTAAATGTTAGTGAATTACACGTAATTCAACATGCAAACTAATGCTGATCTCTGACCAAGTTGCAATTAA
The DNA here is from genome assembly GCF_013339695.2 of Rhipicephalus sanguineus. Lineage (NCBI taxonomy): Eukaryota > Metazoa > Arthropoda > Arachnida > Ixodida > Ixodidae > Rhipicephalus > Rhipicephalus sanguineus. Next base: position 98,263,457 of record NC_051182.1, on the reverse strand, counting down.
AGGGCGAGATCTTTTTCAAGCTGCATAAAAGCAGGTTTTCCTCTGTATTTTGTATTGTATGTGAAGTAAATTTCTGCTCACAAGCGAAAATGATAGGGGGGCATTACTTGTTTTTCAATTGAAGCGGAGTGATTATAAGTTAAAAGGAAAATGAATTGAAGTGCACCAATAAACAACTCGGTGCTTTTTGCTTTACTGCATTTCTTCGCACTTCCGAGCAAGTCCTATGGTGTTATGAGAATATGCATATGCACAGGATGTATTTTACTTGTTATGTAGCCAAAATTATTATCAATTTTTTCATTGGACCCACAACTAGCCTTTGGCTATAGGTCCAACCAGTTTTGGTAACTGCATGTTATACGTCTGCAAATAAAGAAGTTGAATTGAACTCACTGCTCATAGAGACCGAACCCACGGGCTTCTAATTACACGTAATAACCGTACCTCAACGCAACATAACTTTTCTGTCAGCAGCACATTGGCAGAGCCGGAAGACAGCAACAAGCTTTGCGCGCCTGTCTCCGCCGATTTATGCGCGGCTGAGAAATAAATACTCACCTGTCGGAGTTGGTTTGCGTGACCAAAGTGCACCATGTCGTAGCTGTGGAAGAGAGAGAAAAAAAAACAAGAAAACAGGTGTTTATCGATCTCCGGAGCAGCTGGGCCTTTTCAAATGCATCAGTGCATGTCTTATGGCATATCCCTATTGTGTTTCCTCAAGCGTTGTCAAGACAATTATTCATCTTAGAGGCTCCTATACAATCGCGGGGCTCCTGTTGGATCTCATTAGTCAGCCTTTCATTGCGCTGGACGACAAGAAATGGCAGCTACCCAGACAAAGGATGTGTGAGGACTCATCAATAATAATAATTGTTGTGGTTTTACATCCCAAAACCACGATATGATTATGAGGGACGCTGTGGTGGAGGCTCCGGAAATTTCTACCACCTGGGGGTTCTTTAACGTGCACCTAAATCCAAGTAAACGGGCCTTAAGCATTTCCGCCTCCGACGGAAATGTGGCCGGGATTCAATCCTGTGACCTTTGGGTCAGCAGCCGAGCACTTTAACCACTAGACCACTGTGACGGGTGATAACTGTGGGGCTCCGTATTTTCTGAGTTTATTTTTCTTGAAATTTGGAGAGGTGCTTTTCGGAGCTTATTTTCTGTAAATCCTCAATTCTCTGAAATATGGAGTTTAATTTTGTTCAATACTCCAATATCTCAGCTGAAATAAAATTTTAACCCGAAAATATCAGAACACATCAAGTGTATTTTAGTTGTCTAGAGCGTTTGAACACACAAACACATATACACGCAATCGCAAATACTTGAATGCTAGACACCTACGTTTGTGCGCATTACAACCTTATAGCTCGCTGTAATAGACGCAAGCACACTTTACTAGGTCCGTATATTCAACGTCGTCTGATGTGCCCCTGTGCCACAGGGGGGCCGTATATCAATTATTGTCTCATGTTCCCGGCGTCCCTACATACGTTGACATATATAACTCCGTGCGCGACAAGGCCTTTGTTAAATGTGCGATGGGTGCCGTCTAGGAGATACTATTGATGTGAACTAAAGTTTATATTGGCCAAACCGCCCGATGTATCGATGACTGCTTGGAATAGCCTTTTTGATAAAGAACAAAACAAGATCACATTGGCCATTAAAATTCGAGTTCTTCAGATAAATCCGAATTCTGATAAATTTTACCAGCGATCGGATTTTTTCGGATTTATCCAAAAACACGGAGCCCTAGTGATAGTTTAGGATAAATAAAAAGCGGGCTTTATGAAGAAAACCTGTAGATGGGGCTAATTGGCAAAGGATGTTTTAGCCAAACCTCCGCTTTTTTATGCACACACAAAAAAAGAAAACTTAAAATAAGCCGTGCGGTGCCCTACTATAGTGTGTGTGTCCTGTGTTATTCTGAGGTTATTCGTGATTTAGTCCAAAACAGGCTTTGTGAATCGTTATACGAGCACGTGAAAGCAGCAATAGGTAGAATCACGACATTAGTCAAACCAACAAGCTTTAAATCTTTTTTCCCTCAGAAGAAAGGAAACGCGGCTAAAAAGTACCTGTTTTTTCCTCTGCTTAAGTTTCCGCCCATCTATATACCGTATTTTCTTGCATGTAACCCGCACCGAAAACGGAAAAATGTGCTTAAAAAGCGGAGGTGCGAATTATATGCATGGTTTTTTTTTTCTTTTTTTAGAGTTAAAAGTTAGGGGTGCTGGTTATAGGCAGTACTAGCTGGTTATACGAGAGAAAATACAGTATGTATCAAAAGCGAATTCGTCGGCATGTAGACTCCCTTGACCTGTAAATCCAAGGCTGCCTCGGTGGTTGGATCTCTCTTTATCGCGAAACCGCTGATCGTACAACACACAAGCGCGGCGCGCCGTATCAACGAAATACCGTCGGAGTACATGGGTAGATCGGCAAACACACCCATTCATAAAACACCTCATGCAGTGGTACACTGAACGCAAATGCTCGGGAGACAACGCATACAACGCGCATTATTACTGTCCATGGACAACTGAAACCGACGTACTTGCGAACCAAGTGCGCGCACCGTGGCGCGTGACCACAAAAAAAAAAAAAAAAAAAGTGTTTGGACCACGTATATCTCTAATCAGCGTGGCCACGACGTATCGACGTCGTCGTTCGCAGCGCACAGAGGCTACACACAGTTTCTGAAGGGGCCAGATCGCACTTTCGGAAGGGCGCAGTTTCTCTCCAATGAATACTAATATTAAGCTTCTTGAACATACCTGCTATTATTTAGATCTACTATAACCTATCAGCGAATAACGCACACTTTGAAGAGACCAGATCGCACTTTCGTGAGAGCCCCAACCACAGTTTGTCGAAAATACTGATCTGCTGTTGATTACAACACCTGCTGCTAATTAGATCTATTAGGCGGATAAGCGAATAACGGGCCCTCGATTTCCTACGTGATGTGAAACGAAATCGAGCGACTCCGTCTCGGTGCACGCGTGAAAAAGGGGAGCGCAGGACCACGCCTCCCTGTGTGCGATACTATACAGACCATCCGAAAGCAAAAGCAATTTCGTGCGTCCGAAAATGCCGGCGTGGAGTCCCATAGCACGCCTCTACGGCTATGCTCACCATCCATCGCACCACACTCGTACGATGCCGTCGTCCTCAGCAGGTTCCCCGCTCATTGTCGATTCCTGTCGCGAGCTCTTGCTCCCTTGGAGCCGGCCGGTTCACCACAATGCCAACGACTTCGCGCACGATGATCCACAACGCCAACAACGCCTCTTCACTGGTTTCACTACGCGGCTGTCGCTGCCGCTAGCTGCGCTAACGCAATTCGCGAAACTACGCCAGCGCCATTGTCGGCAGCGGCGCCCTTGAGAATTATCAATGTGATGATTTTACGAGCGTTTCTTTTCTCACAGACTCCATCCGGGTAACTTGAGATCTGGAGACTTTTCGTCCGCTTGCTCCTTGAAAATCCCTCTACCTCTGGGCGCTCTGGGTACTACCTAGGCAACTGTTTATCCCTAAGATCGTCACTCAGCTGCTTGTTGATGGCGCGTGTTAAACTTGTCTACGAATACGAAGTTTGTGCGCGCGCGGATGGTGATCTGCGGCCGAGGTGTGTTTACTTTCCGTCCGTTCCAGTTTTTACACCCATTGAACGCTTCGAGATAGTCCGGGACGCGTGTTCACAGTGAATGCGCTGCGGGCTCAGCGATACTGTCTCCCCGAGTGACAATCCACGTATGCTGGCGAAGTGAGAGTCAAGTGCGCTCCGTGAGCGACACCCTGGACGTTACTTTAGCAACTGTTAATCGTTACGTCTGGGCGTAACGCTAGACACCGTCTTTACATCGCGTTTGAGCCCTATGGGTATTAAATTTATGAACAGCGATGGCCGCCTTCTTCAGCTTGAGTAAAAGACCCAATCATGATCAAGAAATTCGATGTGGATCAGGCCCGATTGTGATCGACAGGGGTTGTGTGACACCGGTATTATGTTTTTCACCGCTTGTCTGAAAAGGCTGAGTGAGGAAATCGGTGTCATATTCTCAAAACGCTGCCTAATGCATCCAGCAAAGCTGCTATTTCCGTGGCAGTGAAATCATGCCAGCTAGACATGTATTCAAATGTGCATGGTCATTCTTTTAGAACTGACCTGTTTCATTGGGCTGTAGTTTTCCTGCAAATTATTCGATTTTAATGCAGCTTACGGTCAAAGATTCAGGAGGGATGAAAATTTACTGGCTCGTCCCATTTTTTTATGCACAATGCAAAAAAAAAAGAATAAGAAATAAGGAAAAGTGCGAAAAAACTCTGAATGTCATGCGGCATGCCACACACGACTCGTAAAGGTTTGTAAAAGTTATAAATCACTAGCCCTACCGCAGGTGTTGAAATGACCACCCTGCATGATCACACTTTTTAATGCATTTATTAGCATGCACAAATTTTAATGGACAAGTGGCATCGGTATTGAAAATTATTTGACACCATGATGCTGTCACCACATGCTCTAACTAGGACTTTTATATTTTTCATATTAGTGTAACGTAAAAGTTGCCCATGCAGACTTGCAGGGAGTACTGAAAAACCCAAACGACATTACAGACAAGCACAAGCAAGGTTTGGGGCTTTGCATAGGCAGAGTTGCTTTGGGGAACGCAACATATAAATCTGCAAGAATTGGGCACACACCCAACAACAGCCAGTATCAAGCATGCTCTTTACCTTTCCAGTGAGTTCGTAAAAACTTGCTTCACAATAGGTAAGCAGATATAAACACATCACAAAATGGAGTAGAAGTTTTGTTTTGTCTGTTAGCAGGATACTGCAGGCCTTGAGCCCAGAACAGCAGGGCAAATGAACAGAAGTAGTTATATATGATACTTAAGTTCCTGTGTAGTAACGCCCTCATATTTCAAGTATCATGAATTACCAACTCACCCAATCAGCCATTCTTTTAGGTATATGTGGATGTGTGTGCATGTGTGTGTGTAAATAAGTAATGAACATAGAAAAAAATAGTTGGTTTAATAAACACATGAAGCACAAGGCTAACGAATACACAATGATCAATAAAAACATATCATTCACATGCACCAACATCATAAACAAATGCACGACATGGAACCATACAGGTGTATTACAGTTCAAGATTCATAGTTCTCATTCTCTTTGTGGACTGGTGGTAGTTTGTCCCAGTCACTTGATCGTTGAAAAAAAAAGTGTTTAAATGTCTTAGTGATCTCATTCATCTGATAGCTACAGGGTATAGATATGTAAAATGCAGCGATCATAGGCTAGTGAGTGCAATCCTTGCCCCCAGTTTGACGAACACACACAAAAAAAATAACCACTAATGCACAGGCCAACCCAGGTATAGCCAGGAAAAAAACAGAATACTTTAGAATTCCCCTAGAAAACAAATACGACACCTTAGAACAAGAAGAAACAAAAGACATATAGGAAACCACAACTAGACCAATTTCTGAATCTGTAGTCGAAGTTGGAGGTAAAGCATCAATGCAAGAAGTAAGCAACATCTCTTGAACCACAAAAGACTGGATAAAGAAACAACAACAGATAAGTGGGTGGGCATAGATAAATAGAATTTGCTTAGCTATTAAAGCTATCAATAAGTATAAGCCCAGTGACATATGGAATTATGATATCAAAGAGCAGTGAAAAAGGTGATGGCATCGAAACAGCTACAGGCAACTCTATAGGAAAGACCGAAATGCATGCAGTGAAAGATAAGCATGGCAATATTAATGGTAAACTGAATGATGTGGTAAACTGAATGAGTGCATCACTTGTTACACCACTAAAACAAGATAATTTATGAGCTCGTGGCAATTTCTATTCAGGCCACATGGTTTTGAGAACACTGAAGAACTGATAGTTTTTGGTGCAAAGTTAAAAAAAGCAATTTGTACCATTCTTTTCCCTCTTAATAACATACTGCCATGAAACCAAGGCGAGTAAAAGTCCTTGATTACTTTATCAATAAAAACTGATTCAGTGTTTCAGATTAGCAAGCCTTTAATGGTGAAGTAAGGCCCGTATTCTGAAATGCTCCTTGCCTCAGCGAGGAGGCCATAACTGCTTCAGGACGCCTTGCCATGTATTCTATAACGCTTCTTACCAAGGTTCCCTCACTGAGGCCTTCCTTGGTGCTCTCTTGAGTTAAGGTAGCACTAGGGCAACCTTCGTGCCTCCTTACCTCACTCCTCGCACTAAAAGGGTGCTTCTCTGCAGTACTTTGTCAGTGACACTGTGTCCGATCTTTCTTTTTTTTTTTTCGATCGATTCCTTGTACTTCTGCACGAGCTCTGTAATTATATCCTTCCCATTGCCGATCCAAAATTGCTTGTCGGGCATGTTTTTTAATGTGCGGCTGAACAGCGGCCAAAATTTTTCATTAAGGTGGTGCAGCACGAAGAGGACAGGGTACACAGAGACGACGAAGATGGAATGCTTACTGCCAACTCATGCTTTGCACCTCAAAGGGTTAAACATTCTTTAGCAAGACCCGTATTACATCTTTGAATGCGTACCACCCTGTGTTTGTGACATCATATACTACGTCCTACCTTCCCGTGCAGGCAGTCAAAAGCAAATGGTGATCCTCCTGCACACAAATCGTTATTGCAGTCACCGCTGTCGGGTTCCCAAAAGCTGTCGAAGCTCACTGCAGTGTCAAGTGAAAAAGAACCACATGTCCTGCATGGTTTCCTACTTGTCATTCGGGCTGGCTATCACAGGAAAATATTAGCAACTGTCTTAAAACGGGCGAAGTTCAGTGAAAACAGCTCTCAATGGCACAAAATAAACTTCATACCAGTAAGCACACATAAAGTGAGAACAGCTAAGATGCAAGCATTTATGACAAGAGAAATCAACAAGAAAGGAGACATGGTGAGAAAAAAATTTCCACGCTCCATTAACATTGGTCCTTGCCTTATTAACTGAAACGTCATGCTTCCTTGTTTAGAGGGTACAGGTATATGTGGCTTTGTTGGTAGGTGGGCAGCTGCAATTTGAAAACAACTACATTTTTCCATTTGTGTGAATGTAAAAAAAAATGCTGAAAGTACACGGTAAACCATTCATGTGTGTCACTTTGTGAACCATTAAAGCAGCATATGCGAAATCGGCAACAGACAGGCAGGTACACTCTTGCGACAGAGCATCGTAAAAGCAAAGGTCAAGGGATGAAGCAACACAATAGTCAAAGGTCACAGGTTCTCAGTCAGGAAACAAACCAAACAACACAAGTGACATTCCCATTTCTGTTGTTTTGATGTCAAGTACAAGAGCAACACATGAAAAAAAAAAAAACACTAATTTCAGTATAACAAAGGAGCAAGCATTTGCAGCTACAAATGTTGGTTGTGTGCATCTGCTCTAGTCTGCAAATGGCAGTTGTAGGTAGAAGAAAGTGCAGTAGCAACTGAAGGGGTGCATTCGTGGAACCAAATGAAGTGTGTCACCCATCTAGAAGTTAAATGTACCATCTAATCTAATGATGGTGCATTTAACTTCACATTTTGCATTAAGCCAGTTATAAAGTCTCATGACCAAAGGAAAACTTGTCCTAAAAAGGTGCACCTTTACCAACCACCAACTGTAGAAACAAAGTTGCAGGTGCATTCACACCACTGATACACCCGTGCGACAACATGAATGAAAGCAGTCATGCTGCTTCTCAAAACATTTCGCTTCTCATTATCTACTCACCATGTAGACGTATCCTTATCATTGTATGTCCAAATATTGAACACTAGCAATGTGATGTAACCAGCAGTTGCAATTATTTCTTATTGACGTAACGCTAGACACTCCCTTTATTATTACCACCTGGCGTCTAAGGATCCTGCTCGGCTCTTCTTTTATAGAAGCATGGACACTTTCATTACTTTGAGTGCACGTGCCCTAGATTTTTAGCATCAACTATATTAAAACTCAATCACATGCGCGGGCAGAATAGCTATTGCAAGTAATACCGGTGACACGCAGGCACTTTTGATCGCAGTCAAGGTTGACCCGGACCTTGATCGCGATCATCAATCATTGCTGCTCCTCGGTCCAGACTAATCCGGATCGAGTTTGACGCAGACATCAGTCAAATCGCGATCTGGGAGCCAGATATCGATGCGCAGATCGCTGATCGCAATTAAATGTGACCGTGTAGGTACACCTGATCCGGATCGAGCCCAA